>NC_057796.1:180830011-181040057 GCF_018294505.1 Triticum aestivum
TATCTAGGGTCTGCGGAGCCCTGAATCCGACACCAACTGTTGTGACAGTTGTACGTCTGGTTGGAGCGGCTTGGTATTTAAACCAAAGGACACACCGTCCCAGAACACAAAGTCCTTGGTGAGGACCTCGCCCAATTACTCGTGGTAATTACTCGCCCAATTACTCGCCCAATTACGTCTGGTTGAGCCAAGGTCACAGAGACCTCGCCCAATTACTCGTGGTAAGTCTTCAGGTGACTTCCCAACCTTCACAGACTTGGCCACTTGGCGATTCACAGTCTTCAGGTAACCGTCTGGAAGATGCACAGTCTTCAAAGGTAACATGCGTCGGTTCCACACAGGAACAATCTCTTCAGTGATGCTCAATCACTTTGGGTTGTAGGTGTTTGGGTTTTGGGTTTTCCTCACTTATGACTTTCTCTCAAAGTCCTCGAAGGATGGGATGCTCTAAATGACAAGTGTCAATCTATCTCTCGGAGCAGCCAACCAACTAGTGGTTGAGGGGGCGGCTATTTATAGCCAGGGAGCAGCACGACATGATAAGACATAAATGCCCCTAATGATATGACCATTAGGTGGATAAGATATTTGGGGCAGCTGGTGCTAAGCACAACAACGGTCAGAAATTTGAGCTCTCAAATTCCTCAGGGCTATCATGTTCCTCACTTGTAGGCAATCCTCACTGGCGAATTCCTAACTCGGTCAAAAAAATTCCTCAGAGACCAGAAGATCTTCGTCTCTGTCACCGAAGAAATTGACTGAACTGTATGAGATTTCCAAAGGCTTCACTTGATGGATTGGGTAGGTGTAGGATTTGAGATGAGCATCACTTGGAAAAAAATTCCTTAGTATTACCTCGACCCCTTTTAACAATACAGTGTTTGCTATGACTCAACAAAGAGAAAATGAAACTACGAAAATAAAAGTATTCACGCTTCATAATCCTCGCATCAATATCAATATCTTCAAGGTCACTGTCGGTGCAACAAACAAACCATGGGTCCGTTGCCCAGACTATGCACAGGCCGAAGAGCAAGATTACAACACCAAGATTAGATTAAAGCACAAGGGATCAGTTCGTCGAAGGACCAACATGCAGCACAAGAAGACCAAGACTAGCCAGAGAGGCAGGATACAACTAAGGGGGAAACCTCCCTTGCCGGGCGGGTGAGCCAGGCGAGGGTGGGTTTGCCACGGAAGGAAGTCCAAGGATCGCCCCGGCAGGCCTGCCGGGGCTCACGAAGAGAAACTACTCCACTGCTCCACCTCACGAGCAACGCAAGTCATCGATCAGTGCGGTGTCAAGCCGCAAAGTGACTAAGTGGCTGCTATTTGCCACATGGTAGCCACTTCCTACAGAAAATACCTCCAAGTGACACCCGTCATGAGACGTGCCAAGCAAGCAGGCGCGAAGCTAGCAAAATAGCCCGGCAGGGCCTGCCGGGCGAGCTGTGATGTGACACTGAGTGGCGCATTTAATGCGCTCTATGAGCCTGCAGAGTTAGGTATGATAGCATTGTTTGCTATGTAATCAGTACGTAAAGAGGGATTTGCCACGGTGGTGACCCCTTTATCTATAAAAGGAGGCCCATGGCAACATTAGAAAGGTTTCGACCCCCTCACAGTCATACGCGCGTAGCTCCTCTCGCCTCTAGGCAACCTTGCTGGGCAAGAGTGCTGCGCTTCTCCACCACTTTCCTCCATTAATCCACCAAAGCAGGAGTAGGGTTTTACTCCTCACGGCAGCCCGAACCTGGGTAAAACTGCCCGTGTGATCTCTATTGTGCCGTGTTACGCTTCTCCGCTCTTTGTGCAACGTGCCCATCCCCCCGCCGAACCAAACGGGGCTCTTTGGTCCCATAGGTGGCCGTGGTTTCCCACAATAGTCACACCAATTTCCTCATTATCAAAGTCTTCAAGAAAACCAAAGTATTCAAATGAAGACATTCCTTTTTAGGGGTCGACTTTCTTCGGAAATATCAAACTCCTCAGAGACTTATATAACGTGTGTACACTCATAAACACATTAGTCCCTTAACCTACAAGTCTTCAATACACCAAAATGGGGCACTACATGCACCTACATAAATGTTCCATATGTTCTTCCAAAGATCTGCTATAAATTAGTATATCATCAAACTAGACTACCACAAATCGTCCAATGAAAGCACGTAAAACTTCGTTCATTACAACTCATGGGGTAGGCTAGAGGTGAAACCCATAAGATCTCGCGACCAACTCACGGCTCTCGCACATGGATAGGAAGCTTCCACTCACCCATGTCCATAGCTAGTTCTTTGGTGATACTCCAATGCTTCAGGTCTCTATTAACGGACTCCTCCCATGTCAAATACGGTCTACACCAACCTCTCTTGACATTCTCCGCACACTTTAGCTGTCCTCTATGCACAGGGGCTTCTGGAGGCCTGCGCTAAATATGCCCATACCATCTCAGACGATGTTGGACAAGCTTCTCTTCAATTGGTGCTACCCCAACTCTATCTTGTATATCATCATTCGGGACTCTATCCTTCCTCGTGTGGCCACACATCCATCTCAACATACGCATCTCCGCCACACCTAGTTGTTGAACTTGTTGCCCTTTAGTCGGCCAACACTCAGGTACAACATTGCGGTGGTAGGATATGGCAGCGGTGGTGGTATATGGCAGGGGTGGTATGATATGGCAGCGGTGGTGGTATATGGCAGCGGTGGTAGGATAGGGCAGCGGTGGTGGTATATGGCAGTCGTGATGAAGATGGTGTGGCGGCGGCGTGACAAACTGTGATAGAACTCGAAACTCTAAAGGACTAGACATTAAGACCAACAACTCGACACGACGATGCAACCGCAAATTTAACAAAGCAAAACCCAAAAAAGATTATGCAAAGGCTTAGATTGGTTTGGAAATGACGAACTAACCCTAAATTTTTTCTAGATTTTTCATGGACTGTAGGTATGAACAACAGACTTGATCTAAACTATGAAAACTCGAAAATCTCACCGAGCAACCTGGAACTCTGATACCACTTGATAGAGGCGAAAATGTGCTGATGTTTCGATGAGATAGCTATCGTTTTCTATGGGAGTCGACCTTGACGATCCGACTACGAACGTGCGAAGACGTCGCACCTTAGCAATCACTAAACCGACTTCAGAGGGGTTATTGACCATGTCAGAGAACGATCAACCTGACCACGAGGGTCTATTTCCTGCGAGCAAATGAAGAACAAGCAAGAAACTGAGATTGCAATCTGGATATTGCGAATATAAGATGAAAGATTTATTGATGAAAGTGGGGTTCTGCGACGTCTTGGTCTGGTAGTTGAACACAAACAAATTACACAAAGTTGCAGCTATGGCGCGCTTTAATCTAAACAAAACCCAAAGCTTGAACGACACCCTAAGGGTTGTATATATGGAGGAAGAGGGGGGAATTTCGTGTCCCCTTGGACGAGGGGTCTGAAACCAACCCTAACTCTGTTTTCCCCACACATACAGACTCTAAAAACAGCCTATACTTCAGTATTTTCAAATTACATGAGCCTGGCCCAATAATAAGGTTACGTGACACCTATAATAGCCTCTGAACGAAATTTATGAAGTGGCATCTTGTATATTTCATCCAAGGCTTCATGCACTCATTATGATGGCTTCAAATCCTGAAATCATCACTTGTAACTTCGTTCTTGTTACCCTTGCGCATGCCATCATCTCCATGCTTGATCTTGCTCCAATGTCCATCCTTCTTGTCCAAGCTAGGCCCTTCATTTGTAAGCAAGACAAATGTATCAAATTTAGGCAGCATCATATTCTCATGAACATTAGAATCATTACCAAGAAACGGAAGAACCTGATAATTTAATTGGCGTGCGCGAGATCTAGTAATTTGTCCAGTATGTATAGTAGCAGGGGATGTGGGTGTAATAATGGTATTGATGTCCTCATCATCTAGGGAATCTATTAAAGATGAGTTACATGTTTCATATAATGATATTTTTTGTGATGATCCTGAGTATGAAATTATGAATGTCAAAATTACTAATCGAAGTCCTTTCCATGCTTTAAGTTCTCCCACTAGAAGGGAAGAACATGAAAAGAGGGATTTACTAAGAATGGTTTTGGAAGATTTGATTAGGAAAGTGTTAAATACCAAAGATGACAATACCTAGATCTATGCAATATGCCTAGCTAGGGGCGTTAAACAATAGCGCTTGTTGGGAGGCAACCCAATTTTATTTTATGTTTTTTTTGCTTATGTTCTTCAATAAATATTCAATATTACTTCTGTAATAATTGTCTTTAGTGTTTTAGTTAGTGTTTGTGCCAAGTAAGACCTTTGGGATGATCTATGGTGATAGTTTATTTGATTTTGCTAAAAAAGCAGAAACTTTTGTGTCCAGTAGCTGAATTTTTGTTTATAATCATTTTTAGGGGTCGACATTCTTCGGAAATATCAAACTCCTCATAGACTTATATAACCTGTGAACACTCTTAAACACATTAGTCCCTTAACCTATAAGTCTTCAATACACCAAAATCACTATGGGGCACTAGATGCGCTTACACAAATGTTCCAAATGTTCTTCCAAAGATCTGCTCTAAATCAGTATATCATCAAAATAGACTACCACAAATTATCCAATGAAAGGCACGTAAAACTTCATTCATTACAACTCATGGGGTAGGCTAGAGGTGAAACCCATAATTTCTCGTGACCAACTCATGGCTCTAGCACATGGATAGGAAGCTTCCACGCACCCCTATCCATAGCTAGTTCTTTGCTGATACTCCAATCCTTCAGGTCTCTCTTAATGGACTCCTCCCATGTCAAATACGGTCTACCCCGACCTCTCTTGACATTCTCTGCATGCTTTAGCTGTCCGCTATGCACTAGAGCTTCTAGAGGCCTACGCTGAATATGCCCATACCATCTCAGACGATGTTGGACAAGCTTCCCTTCAATTGGTGCTACCCCAACTCTATCTTGTATATCATCATTCTGGACTCTATCCTTCCTCGTGTGGCCACACATCCATCTCAACATACGCATCCCCCCCACACCTAACTGTTGAACATGTCACCTTTTAGTCGGCCAACACTCAGCGCCGTACAACATTGCGGTGGCAGGATATGCCACTGGTGGTGGTATATGGTAGCGGTGGTATGATATGGCAGCGGTGGTGGTATATGGCAGCGGTGGTAGGATATGGCAGTGGTGGTGGTATATGGCAGTAGTGATAAAGACGGTGCACGGCGGCGTGACAAATTGTGACAGAACTCGAAACTCTAAAGGACTAGACGCTAAGACCAGCAACTCGACACGATGATGCAACCACAAATTCAAAAAAGAAAAACCCTAAAAAGATTATGCAAAGGCTCAGATTGGTTCGAATATGATGAACTGACCCTAATTTTTTTTGCTTTTTCATGGATTGTAGCTATGAAGAAAAGACTCGATCTAAACTATGAAAACTCGAAAATCTCACCGAGCAACCTGGAACTCTGATACCACTTGATAGAGGCGAAGGTTTCCCGATGTTTCGACGAGATAGCTATCATTTTCTGTGGGAGTCGACCTTGATGATCCGACTACGAACGTGCGAAGACGTCGTGCCTTAGCACTCGCTAAACCGACTTCCGAGGGGTTATTGACCACGTCGGAGCACGATCAACCTGACCACGAGGGTCTATTTCTTGCGAACAAATGAATAACAACCAAGAAACTGAGATTGCAATCTGGATATGGTGAATATAAGATGAAAGCTTTATTGAAGAAAGTGGGGTTCTGCGACGTCTTAGTCTGGTCGTTGAACACATATGAAGTACGCAGAGTTGCAACTATGGTGAACTTTAATATAAACAAAACCCAAAGTCTGAACGATGCCCTAAGGGCTGTATATATGGAGGAAGAGGGAGGAATTGTGTGTCCCCTTGCAGGAGGGGTCCGAAACCAACCCTAACTCTGTTTGCCCACACATACAGAACCTAAAAACAACCTATACTTTAGTATTTGAAAATTATATGGGCCTGGCCCAATAATAAGGTGACGCCACACCTATAATAGCCTCTGGACGAAATTTATGAAGTGGCATCTTGTATATTTCGTCCAAGGCTTCATGCACTCATTATGGTGGCTTCTAAGTCCTGAAATCATCACTTGTAACTCCGTTCTTGTTACCCTTGCACATGCCATCATCTCCATGCTTGATCTTGCTCCAATGTTCATCCTTCTTGTCCAAGCTAGGCCCTTCATTTGTAAGCAAGACAAATGTATCCAATTTAGGCAGCATCATATTCTCATGAACATTAGAATCATTACCAAGAAACGAAAGTACCTGATAATTTAATTGGCATGCGCGAGCTCTAGTAATTGGTCCCGTATGTATAGCAGCAGGGGTTGTGGGTGTATCAATGGTATTGATGTCCTCATCATCTAGGGAATCTATTAAAAATGAGTTACATGTTTCATATGATGATATTTTTGGTGATGATCCTGAGTATGAAATTATGAATGTCAAAATTACTAATCAAAGTCCTTTCCATGCTTTAAGTTCTCCCACTAGAAGGGAAGAACATGAAAAGAGGGATTTACAAAGAAAGGTTTTGGAAGATTTGATTAGGAAAGTGTTAAATACAAAAGATGACCATACCTAGATCTATGCAATATGCCTAGCTAGGGGCGTTAAACAATAGCGCTTGTTGGGAGGCAACCCAATTTTATTTTATGTTTTTTGATTTTGCTTGTGTTCTTCAATAAATATGCAATATTACTTCTGTAATAATTGTGTTTTAGTGTTTTAATTAGTGTTTGTGCCAAGTAAGACCTTTGGGATGGACTATGGTGATAGTTGATTTGATTTTGCTAAAAAACATAAACATTTGTGTCCAGTAGATGAATTTTTAAAACTCAAAGAAGCGATGAAAAAATCTGTTTTTTTACAAAACATTTGATATACAAATTTCCCACGTTGTCCTAATTTTTCAGAATTTTTGGAGTTACACACGATTGGCTAAAGTCCAGATTACTACAGTCTATACTGTTTTTGACATATTCTATTTTCATTGTGGTGTTTGCTTATTTTATTGAATCTATGGGTAGTATCGGGGGTATGAACCATGGAGAAGTTAGACTATAGTATATATAGCAGCAATATAAAATTGAAATGAGCTTACAATAGTACCTAAAAGTGGTTATTTGCTTTGTTTCACTAATGGATCTCATAAGTTTTCTGTTGAGTTTTGTGTTGTGAAGTTTTCAAATTTTGAGTAAAATTTTGATGACTACGGAATAAGGAGTGGCAAGAGCCTAAACTTGGGGATGCCCTAGGCACCCGAAGGTTATATTCAAGGACAACCAAGCATCTAAGCTTGGGGACGCGCCGGATGGCAACCCCTCTTTTGTCTTCATTCCATCGGTAAAATTACTTGAGACTATATTTTTATTAACCACATGATATGTGTTTTGCTTGAAGCGTCTTGTATTATATGAGTCTTTGCTTTTTATTTTACCACAATCATCCTTGTTGTACACACCTTTTGAGACGGACACACATTAATCGTGAACTTATTAGAATACTCTATGTGCTTCACTTATATCTCTTGCGTTAGGTAGTTGCTCTAGTGCTTCACTTATATCTTTTAGAGCACGGCGGCGGTTTTATTTTGTAGAAATTGATGCACTCTAATGCTTCACTTATATTACTTTTAGAGTCATAAAAATAGTATGCCAATTTGCTTAGGTTATGAATTTGGTCCTAATATGATGGGTAATCAAGAGGGATATAATAAAAACTTTCATGTAGATCATTGAATATATGAGAAGATTGATTCCTTGCAATTGTTTTGAGATATAAATATGGTGATATTAGAGTCATGCTAGTTGGTAACTGTGGGATAATAGAAATACTAGTGTTAAGGTTTGTGCTTCCCGAAGCATGCACGTTTGGTCTCTAGTTATGCGATGAAGTTAGAGCATGATTTATTATTGATTGCCTTCCTTATGAGCGGCGGTCGGGGACGAGCGATGGTCTTTTCCTACCAATCTGTCCCCCTAGGTGCATGCGTATTCATACTTTGTTTTGAGGGCTAATTATTTTTTGCAATAAGTATGTGAGTTCTTTATGACTAATGTTGAGTCCATGGATTATCCGCACTCTCATCCTTCCACCTCTGCTAGCCACTCTAGTATCGCGCAAGTTTCGCCGGTGCATGAAACCACCTATACCTTTCCTCAAAACAGCCACCATACCTACCTATTATGGCATTTCCGTAGCTATTCCGAGATATATTGTCATGCAACTTCCACCGTTCCGTTTATTGTGACACATACCATCATTGTCATATTGCTTTGCATGATCATATAGTTGACATAGTATTTGTGGCTTGGCCACCGTTCATATTTTCTATAAATGCCACGCTAGATCATTGCACATCTAGGTACACCGCCGGAGGCATTCATATAGAGTCATATTCTTGTTCTAATATCGAGTGTTAATTCTTGAGTTGTAAGTAAATAAAAGTGTGTTGATCATCATTATTAGAGCGTTGTCCGGTGTGAGCAAAGGATTATTTAGACTATGATTCCCTCACAATTCAGGATGATACTTCGGACATAAAATAAAAAAAGAGGCCAAAGATCCCAAAATAAGAAAAGGCCAAAGAGCCCAAAAGAAAAGAAAAAAGAAAAAAATGAGAGAAAAAGAGAGAAGGGACAATGTCACTATCATTTTTCCACACTCGTGCTTCAAAATAGCACCATGTTCTTCATGATAGTGAGTCTCCTATGTTGTCACTTTCATATATTACTAGTGGCATTTTTTCATTATAGAACTTGGCTTGTATATTCCAATGATGGGCTTCCTCAAAATTTCCCTAGGTCTTCATGAGCAAGCAAGTTGGATGCACACACACTTAGTTTTCTTTTGAGCTTTCATACACTTATAGCTTTAGTGCATCCGTTGCATGGCAATCCCTACTCACTTGCACCGATATCAATTGATGGGCATCTCCATAGCCTATTAATTTGCCTAGTTGGTGTGAGAATTTATTTCTCCTTTTTTGTCTACTAACACCTTCTATTCCACCCATAGTGCTATATCCATGGCTCACACTCATGTATTGCGTGAAAGTTGAAAAGGCTTTAGAACGACAAAAGTATGAAACAATTTCTTGGCTTGTCAGCGGGGTTGTGCATGATAAATACTTTGTTTGATGAAGTAGAGCATGACAAGACTATATGATTTTGTAGGGATAACTTTCTTTAGCCATGATATTTTGAAATGCCTTGATTGCTTTATTAGTATGATTGAAGTATTATTGTTTTTATGTCAATATTAAACTTTTGTTTTGATTCTTATGGATATGAATATTCGTACCACAATAAGAAAGATTACTTGATAAACATGTTAGGTAGCATTCCACATCAAAAATTCTGTTTTTATCATTTACCTACTCGAGGACGATCAGGAATTAAGCTTGGGGATGCTTGATACGTCTCCGATGTATCAATAATTATTTTATTGTTCCATGCTATTATATTATCCATCTTGGATGTTTTTTATCACCTAATATGCTATTTTATATCATTTTTTGGGACTAACCTATATTAACCTAGTACCCAGTGCCAATTGCTCTTTTTTCCCTTGTTTTTTTATTTTAAAGAAAATCAATACCAAACGGAGTCCAAATGGAATGAAACTTTCTGAGGATTTTTCTTGGACCAGAAGGCAACCACAAAGCTTCGGGAGGAGGCCAGAGTAGCCACGAGAGGGCCACAAGCCCTAGAGGCGCGCCCTAGGGGGCACCCCCCGCTTGTGGGGCCCTCGGGACTCCCCTAACCCTAATTCCAGCTCCATAAATACCCAAATATTACCCGTACACCAGGGGGCACACCAAAAATACTTTTCCGTCGCCGCAAGCTTATGTTCTCGTGAGATCCCATCTTGGGGCCTTTTCTGGCACTCTGCCGGAGGGGGGTTCAATCACGGAGGGCCTCTACACGAACCTTGCTGCCCTAACGATTATGTGTGAGTAGTTTACCACAGACCTACGGGTCCATAGCTAGTAGTTAGATGGCTTCTTCTCTCTCTTTGATCTTCAATACAATGTTCTCCTCGATGTTCTTGGAGATCTGTTCGATGTAATCTTCTTTTGCGGTTTTTTTGTTGAGATCCAATGAATTTGTGGGTTTATGATCATATTATCTATGAATACTATTTGAGTCTTCTCTGAATTATTTTATGCATGATTAAGATAGCTTTGTATTTCTCTCCGATCTATTGATTTGGTCTGGCCAACTAGATTGATCTTTCTTGCAATGGGAGAGGTGCTTTGTGATGGGTTCAATCTTGCGGTGTCCTCAACCAGTGACAGTAGGGGTAGTGAGGCAAGTATTTGTATTGTTTCTATTATGGATAAAAAGATGGGGGTTTTACCATATTGATAGGATCTATCCCTCTACATCATATCATCTTGCTTAAGGCGTTACTCGTTCTTGTTAACTTAATACACTAGATGCATGCTGGATAGCAGTCGATGTGTGGAGTAATAGTAGTAGATGCAGGCAGGAGTCGGTCTACTTGTCAAGGACGTGATGCATATATTCATGATCATCTCCTTAGATATCATCATAACTATGTGCTTTTCTATCAATTGCTTAACAGTAATTTGTTTACCCATCGTATGTTTCTTTGAAGAGAGAAGCCTCCAGTGAAACCTATGGCCCCCATGTCTATTTTTATCATATTATTTTCAGATATATAAAACCAAAACCCAAAAATACCTTGCTGCAATTTATTTATATTTACTTTATTTTACACTTTTACTTATCTTTTATATCAATTTCTATCAAATCTCACCCTTGCTAGTGACCGTGAAGAGATTGACAACCCCTTTTTCGCGTTGTGTGCAAGTGTTTGTTAGTTTGTGAAGGTGCATCTATTGGACACTTGTGTGTTCCTCCTACTGGATTGATACCTTGTTTCTTAACTAAGGGGAATACTTATCTCTACTTTGCTGCATCACCCTTTCCTCTTCAAGGGAAAAATCAACGGAAGCTCAAGAAGTAGCAAAGTCGCTTGGCAAAGATGCCAATGTAGATGGTGAAGTCCTCGAGCAGTGATTGGTGTTGAGCTCTTGACCTTCACGTTCTTGTCGATGATGGTGTCGATGTTGATGTGCACTTGAGCGCCTTCTCGAAGAAGAGGAAGGCTGCTAGAGGTTTTTGATGAGGACCTTGAGCTCCTCCATGTGCTTGTCCATCTTGGTGTTGATGAAGTCCTTCATGGCATCGAACGTGTCGTTGTTGTTGTAAACCGGAGATGATGTGCTTTGCTTATCCATCACAAGACTCGAGCAAAGGTGAGTAGGAAATGAGATAAACAATACCAAGCTAGCTTTTCCCAAAGTTGAGGATGTATCCCGTGTCACTCAATGTGAAATGGAAGAATAGTGGAATTGGTACCGGACTTGTTCACTCACACCTACAAAGTAAAGCTTATCAAGTGGCTTGGTTAGGATCAGTGGCACTAATTCATGCAAATTGAAATCCATGATATTGTAAATGTTGAAATCAATCCAAAGGACTCAAAATGCAAAGCAAGTGATCACAAATATAGAGGAGGGCAATAAAGAAACACACACAGTGGCATAATGGGGTTTGTGCAACTATAGGGATGAGCAATACAAAATTGCCTAACGAAGACTAAGCTTTTGTTGCACAAACACTAGGAGAGCACTAGATTGATTGCACACTTGGGCACGGTTCACCACTAGGCACCAACCTATATGCATACAAGCAAAATGTTTCCTATTCCGTGTATCCTCATGCACAAGTATCTCTTTTCATGCTCAACTCTCTTTTGCTTATAAGCTTTCGATCTTTTTTTCTTGTATAAAAGCTTTTTTTGCTCTTCTCTTCCTTTCCACTTTTCTTATTGAGCCTCAACCACAAATATGAGACAAGTATCACAAGATATTCACGGGAGCAAGTAATTGCACTATATGATATATATCCGATGATGCAACAATATGATATCGTATCACTATGGTGCACAAGTTTTCGCGAAGCCCGGCAATATTCGTTTAGCTAGTCTCAATAGGTATGAAGGTACGAGCAAAGATGGTGCGGCTATCAAGATGTAATGGCAAGGAAGGAAAATTTTATGATGGAATGGATACCTTCGTCACACTTAACATTTCACGAAGTCGGGGGTAACCGGCCTTGCTTCCGGTTGAAGATGGTCACAAAGGATGGATGGTCGTCGTCGATGCGGAATGTCGTGGTGGATGTAGTCGATGGAGTGATACAAGTATCCAGTGGTGGATGAAGATGTAACCGTCCTAAGTAGCCGAAACACCTTAGGAGATCCACTTTCCAGACACTAGATCCACAGATCAAAATCAACAAAAAATGCAATAGGAACAACAAATCACAAAAAAGTTGGTATGGCTCTTTTTGTGGGAATTTTCGAAATTGTGCAAGAACAAGCAAAATTAGGCTAGAAAACCGTGAGGAAGACTCCAAATTTGGGATCAACGTGTCTCTAGATACTAAGATGTTATAGGGTGGAGACCCTAAGTAGAGATCTTTCACAAATTGGAGGGGGATCCATCAAGAACGCAAAGAACACGAAGAACAAGAGGGGAGATCACAAGAGAAACACTCAAGAACAAGTCCAATCACACATCCACTAGACTCCAAAACACATGAGATTCACAAGGTACAAGAACAATCAAAGGGAAACAAGATACATGGTAATACTCATCCCAAATCTGATGCGGAGCATCCTATGGTCATCCCCATGGACATACCATCGTCTCACCAAGTGCCAAGAAGACCTATGACACGAGCTAGAGCTAGAGCTAGAGCTCTCGAGACCGAGGTGACTTCCTTCCTTAGCGATATCACGTATGATCCACTCGAGACACGGCTACTACCTAAGTCCGGAATGTTGTGCATGATCAGGTACCACGAGGACCCTTCCAAAGATGCACGTGAGGACGGACAAGTCCCCAAGTTCCCGGAAGAAGAGAACCAACGGAAGGAGTCAAGAACAACTCCCAGGTCCCGGACATCTAGCCATGACCCCGGACGTCCGGCCCCAGGAGGTGTCGCCTGCAGCAACGAACCAGTGGCCATGTCTATAGGGCCCGGACATTCGGCCTCAGCCCGGACATCCGGCCCGATAGCCCGGACATCCGGCCCCCGCCCGGAAATCCGGCGCTC
This sequence comes from Triticum aestivum, assembly GCF_018294505.1. Lineage (NCBI taxonomy): Eukaryota > Viridiplantae > Streptophyta > Magnoliopsida > Poales > Poaceae > Triticum > Triticum aestivum. The sequence continues at coordinate 180,843,240 of NC_057796.1, forward strand.
ATCACCGAACGCACAAGAAGTTGAACGACGTCAGCCCGGACATCCGGCTCTTCTTGAGCCGCCGGACATCCGGCCCGCAGCCCAGACAGCCGGACCCCGCCTATCCAGAGAGTGTCAAGGCCAGCCCCGACCACCCAGACATCTGGCGCCAGCCCGGACATCCGGCATCTCGTGAAGGCCCGGACATCCGGCCTCCCCTGTCTGTGCACAGTGTAAGGGTCGAGGCCCATGTACTCCTTCGCCCACCTAGACTATATATACTCCTCCTACTCTTTCTAGGGTCAGTGTTGTGATAGCTCATATGTGAGATAGAGCCTTGCTCATCCATCCGGATCTACTCCACCGCGAGGGACCGACACCTCTTCAGAGAAGATCCACTTGGATTCAAGACCCCTAACGGGAAGACCTCAAGACCTCCTCACGAAGAAGAACCGGTTACCCTATGTATCGTCTCTTTTTGGATTTGGACCATGTGATCTGTATGTGTACTCAGATCTAGCATATGTGTGACCGAATCTTGTTGGTTTGAGTGATTCTCTCATGTTTTCCCTCGTGTTTCCCCTCGTGTTCTTCGTGTTCATAGTTGGGATCTGCTCCTTTCGTGAAAGATCGGCCGTATAGGGCTCCACCCTACATCATCTTGGTATCAGAGCCACGTTGATCATTTCGGAGCCTCCCCTCTTTGTTTTCTAGCCTAGTTTTGTCGATTTTCTCCGAAATTTGAAAATTCCCCACAAAAATAGCCCCCCAATTTTTTTTGTGATTTGTTGGTGTGATGAAGTTTTGTTGGCTTTGATCGGCGGATTTCGTGTGTTGCAAGTAGATCTAGCTTTCCCCCATCTTTTCCCCAATTTCCATCCACAAAATCCCCCGTATTTTGCCCCGAATATGCCTCTTCCACGTGGAGTTCTTCGAGTTCGTCCTCGGATCTAGCGCTCGGACATCCAGCCCGACCCCCCGACATCCGGCCCCTAACAGCATCTCTTCCATCCACTACCCCGTTTCCCGCCTAACTCCGCCAAATTTTGCTCCAATGCCCACGTACACTTCCGCATACCACCACCGCTTTCTGCAAACACCGCCATCGCTTACCCACTATCAATTCCGACAATTTTGACACGTTTTGCTTTGAGAATTTGAGTTGCGGTTCCCGTGTCCTATTGTGTTTTGGCTATTTAGGTACGGTTCGACATCAACATCACTGCCGCTCATCTTCGCAACGGGCTCTTCATCAACACCATCAACCGCTCTTGCTTACTTACAACCAACATCAACGATAACCTCATCTTGGTATCGTCATATCATCATACATTCTTGTCATTGCATTTATAACCACCATAGCCCAATTTTGCGTATCTTACCTATCGAGACTAGCCTTTGAGTATTCCCGGCAATGTCACTTGTGCACATTAGTGGTCATACTTTACATTGCATACTTGCCATATCATCTTGGTACATATCTTGGTATCATCTTTTGTGTCACAAAGTTGTCATCGCATACACAATTTCTATCTTGGTTCGTGAAGTTCTGCATGAGAAAAGAGCTCCAGAGACAAAGAGCCAAACAAAGCCTTTAAGCAAAAGGGAAAGATAAGCAAAGAGCTTATAAGCAAGAACCATAGCATCATACTACATTATGCTTGTCATACTCGATCATCTTAGATCATATCATCGGAATACCATACATATAGCATACTTGGGATAGAAGTCGTTGCATTTTTGCTTAGTAGGTTGTGCACAAGTTTCGTATCCGCCTATTGTGCAATCGTGCTAGCGTATCTCTAGTGTTGTGCAACAAGAGCATTTTCGTGGATTCCACATTTTGGCTCATTCCTTGGTTGCACGACCCCATTTATCTATTTGCGTGTGTGTTTCCGTGTACCATATCTTGCTATTGGTCTACTTGTTGCATTTGCAAATTTGTGAATATTTTCCAACATTATTGAGGCTCTCTAACAATTGCATCAAATTTTGTGCCACCATCCTAACCAAGCTCCACTATAAGCTTTTACTTGTGTAGGTGTGAGAAACCGACAAGAATTGGTACCAATTGTGCTATTTCCTTGTTCCACATTTGAGTGATCATTGATCCACCTTCAACATCGGTCAAAAGGTACATTTGGTATAGTTCTTCTCTTTCTCCCACTCACATATTTGCTTGGAATGATGGATAGGCCAAGTACTTCTACCAACCCACTATTCATCGAGCAAGACGATGACATGTCCTCCTACGTCACAAAGAGCCACCTCTTTGGTGCACAACGAGCTTTGCATCAAGAGCAACAAGCAATGAGCCACCACATCGACCATCTCGCCACCGACTTATGACTCTCCGAGCAACGTACAAGAGACTACTTCGACAACAAGCTCGACGAGCACAAACAAGAGAAGGACGCAAGAATGGACGAGATTCGTGCCTTGTTGGTCAACCGCTCTTCTAACACTTCATCCTACTCAAGACGGAGCCGTTCGAGTAGACACTCCGACGACACTATCTCCGGCTCAAGTACCCCGACATCGAACACTCTTCGTCGTGCCGCGTGTCAAGATCATCAAGCGAACCACAATACTCTACACGACAACGACTCTCAAGAGCAAGCTCGCGCGCAAGAACATCGACACCGTCAAAACCAAGCTACCTTCGCGCAAACACAAGAACGACAACGTCAACGCCAACAACAAGAGGAAGAGTGTGCGCGACAACACCAAGATGCACAAGATGCCGAGGCACAATGCCAAGAACAACAGCTACGCGAAGCTCAAGCACTTGAGGCGCAACGTGGCATCCGAGATTCAAGTCGAGCCGTAGCCACGCGCAACCTACAAACTCGTGAGCAACAAGAAGCGCTTCATGATGAAGTTCAAGAACGAATATATCAAGCTCGCATGCATCGTTAAGCCTGACAAGCTCCTCCACAAGCTCGACAAGAACATCAAGTTGACCAAGATCAAGAAGACAATAGAAATCCTCCAAGACAAGAGCAAGTTGAGGGAGACAATCATCCTCGTCAAGGACGTCATCATGCCAACCCCAACACAATAAAGAGCAACGTTACGACAAGCTAAAGTTCACCATGCCCAAGTTCTCCGGAAGCAATGAACCCGAAGAGTACCTTCATGGGCAATGAAGGTTGATACAATCTTCCGCTTGCACAACTATGAGGAAGAGAAAAAGATCACACGATGGCATCCCTTGAGTTCCAAGACTATGTCCTCATTTGGTGGGAATAAGTCATTGAGCACCGAGAGGAAAGAGGTGAACCACCGATCATAACTTGGGCGCAAATGAAGGATGTCATGAGAGCATGTTTCGTGCCTACCTACTACAACCGTGACCTCTTCAAGAAACTCCAACTCCTCAAGCAAGGAACCAAGAGCGTTGAAGAGTACTACAAGGAAATAGAGATTGCCATGATACGAGCCAATGTCACGGAAGATGATGAGCAAACTATGGCACGTTTCTTGAATGGGCTCAATCATCCTATCAAGAAGATCGCCGACTTCAAACCATACTCGAACCTCATCGAGCTAGTGCATCAAGCTACCAAAGCAGAACGTCAAGTGCATGATGACTTCAAGTACACCAAGTTCTCATCCAAGTCCTATGGCTTCTCCAACAACCAAGCTTCAATGACTCCAACACCTTCTACCACAAACAAGCCTTCTACAAGTAATGGCGACAAGTCAAGTTACAATAAAACTTCGACAACCTCAAGTCGTCCTCCTACTACAAGCAACTTCAAGCCGAGAGCTTCATCATCATCTACCCCAACCGATGAGACCATCAAGACAAGTTCCTTCAAATGCTTCACATGCGGTGGCCGAGGCCACAAGTCTTTCGAGTGAAACAAGCGCACCATGATCCTCAACGACGACGGAACCTATGACTCCATGAGTGAAGGAGAAATGGAAGCCCTTGAGCAAGTGGCCATGCATCGGCAAGTGAATGAGGACGAAGATGATCAAGTCTTTTGTGACAAAGATTCGAGCCCCAATCTCGTTGTCTCCAAGGTCTTGACTCTTCAACATCAATAAGACGAAGACCAAAGATGCCATATCTTTGTCGGCGTTCTGGGAACGGGGGTCCCCAGACTTGTCTGCCTGTGGCCCATGGCGTGGCTCTGCGAGCAGGCCCGTCCGGCCCATCTTCACTAAAAAGCATTCAAGACCCTCACGAGGGGCCAAGCCTCGCGAGGCGGACGACACAAGACCTCCTCGGGAGCGGCCACATCAGGCTGGCTCGCGAGGGGCAGAGAGATCAACGCAAGGCAAACCTCGCGAGGTTCTCGTGACGTGAGCCATGACGATCGAGACCAGGCGGGCGCCAGGAGGGCGCCAGCACGCACAGTGTCCTTGTTTCCTCTTTGGTGCTAAGGAGGCAAGCGCAGGCGAGGAGTACCGAGGCGTCAAGCAAAGGTTTCCCTATCGGTGCAATGACACTAAGACCAGCAGGACGGCAAGACGGAGGTCACCGTGGAGCCCAAGGCAGCGTCACCACCAGAGCCTTTGGCAGGCGAAGACTACTTTTTTCAGGATAAAATGTACTAGCTGTCCACTTTCAAATTGGCCATTTTGGAATCCCTTCCCGCTCAATATTTGGGAAGACGACCAGGGCCTCTATAAATAGGATTAGCCACCACCGTAGGAGGCAACTCATTGAGAGGCAGATCGATCTCATCTTGAGCAATCCTCACCCACACAAGTTCACCAAGCACAAGAACACCTCACCTCAGGAGGCTGTTGTTACCCTTGTCCTGTTCATCCTCAGCCCAAGAGGCAATCCACCACCACACACTGGAGTAGGGTGTTACACCACAACGGTGGCCCGAACCAATATAAATCCTATGCCCCTTGTGTTGCGAGTTCGTCGAGCTAGCCTAGAGATCGCGAAGCGTGTGAGGGTGTGATCTGTGAGGGAGAGATCTTCGCGCGCACCCCAGAGTTCGAACCTTAAGGGTTTTGCTGGAACCCGAGATCCGACATTTGGCGCTCCAGGTAGGGGTGCGCCGAAGCTTTCCTTCCGTCGCTCCACGCCCCGTTGCTTCGTCATCTCCATGGCGGACGCCCGCCGAGCGCGCGCTAAGCGCAGGGCCGCCCTCGCCACCCGCGTCGCCCAGACGACTCCCGTCGGCGGGCCACCTCGTCATTCTCCGTCGCCTGCCGCCAACGCCACCACCGGCCTGGCGGGGAACGAGCAGCAAGCCTCCTTGCTGCACCGCTCGGTGCGGCGTGACGGCCGCACCGCCACTCCGTTGCTGACCCCGACCGGTTCGTCGTCCCACGCTCGTCGCGCTCCGGGGGACGCGCAGGCCGCGCTGCGCATGGCACGGGAGCTCCTGCGCTACCGCCCCGTCGACGACCTCTACGAGGACTGGCTGGACCACATCGCCGAGCTTGTCTGTGCTGCGGGGGGCTCCCCTGCACCGTCCCTCTCGCTGCCTCGTCCACCACCAGCTACAGGCGACGTGGCTCACGGAGCACCTCCACCACCTCTGCACCAAGACGGCGCCCTGGCGCCAAGGCGCGCGGCTCCGCGGCGCGACCACCGCGTCCGGCGCCCGTGCGCGAAGAAGGAAGCTGCCAAGAAGTCCCTCGCCCACGAGAGAATGGTCCACCGCTCCCCGCACCGCCACGTCAGGATCGCTTGCTGCGGCAGGGCCCCGTGCCGCTTACCGTGGCGGCACGCTGGCGCCAAGACCAAGCTCCACCTCCAAGACGGTCCTCGGTGACCATGGTCGCTTGCCGGGCCTTCACCCTCGAGCTGTGTAGCGTCGCCTGGCCGGGCAAGTTCAAGCCGGATCTGCCTCCTCGTTATGACGGCACCCCCGACCTCGCGGAGTTCTTGCAGCTCTAGGAGCTGAGCATCGAGGCGGCCAATGGCGACGAGAAAGTCATGGCGAACTGGTTCCCCATGGTGCTCTAAGACGACGCTCGTTCGTGGCTCCTGAACCTGCCTCCAGGCTCGATCTCCTCCTGGGACGAGATGCGCGACCGCTTCGTCGCCAACTTCCAGGGCACTCGCGATCGCCTCCCGGCTGCGGGAGACCTGCGCTGCGTCAAGCAACAACCGGGAGAGACCCTCCAGAAGTACATCCAGCGCTTCAACAATGTTCGTCTCCAGATCCCCAAGGTGACGGACGAGGCCATCATCTCGGCGTCCTCCGATTGCGTCTGCGACGTCAAGATGAAGGAGGAGCTCGCCATCCACGAGGAGCCGTGCACATCCCTGGAGCTGTTCAACCTGGCGACCAAGTGCGCAAGGGCTGAGGAAGGGCGCCTTTCCCTTGTCGAGCTCCCAGCTGCCGACCTGGAGGAGAAGGAAGCCAAGGTCAAGGACGTGAAGCGCAAGGGAGCAGCCGTACTCGCGGCAGAGCCAGACACGAAGCACGGTAGGGACCAGCCCGAGTCATCCAAGAGCAGCCGATTCTGTGCCTTCCACAACATGCACAGTCACAACACCAAAGATTGTTAGGAGCTCCGGGCCATTCGCGATGGACGCTTCGGTCGACGCCCCGAGCGCAACGAACGAGGCTACGGCCGAGGAGGAGGATGTGGTGGAGGACGCTGGGACGACCAGGGCCCACGCCATGAGTGGCACGACCGGCCCGTGAGGACCGCTGGCAGGATCAGCCTCGCGAGTGTGCCTGGAGGGATGAGCCTCGCGAGGACCGTCCTCAGGGCAATGTTGGACTTCCTCCGCTACCGCCCCCACCAAGAAGGAACGACGACCACCATCAAGACGAGGGGGCTGGGGGCTTCCAGGAGCCGCGTGTTGTCGCCTGCATCTTGGGCGGAGCTCAAGCCCCAGCCTCACAGTGTATCTTCAAGCTGTTTGCCCGCGAAGTGAACGCAGTCCTTCCCAAGCTCGAGGCCACTCGCCCGCTCAGGTGGTCCAAGTGTGCCATCACCTTCAGCTCAGCAGACCAGCTCAAGTGCGCGGCTACCACTGGCGCTCTCCCAATGCTTTGTTCACCCATCATCAGCAACGTACAAGTCACCAAGATGCTCATCGACGGCGGCGCAGGACTCAACCTCTTGTCCGTCAACACGTTCGACAAACTTCAAGTGCCCTATGACCAGCTTCAGCCTACCAAGCCTTTCTCAGGAGTGACCGACGGTTCCACCACACCGATAGGGCTGGTTCGCCTCCCTGTCACCTTCGGAGAACGCAACAACTACCGCACCGAGCTCACCGACTTTGATGTCGCACACATCCGTCTGTCGTACAATGCCATCCTCGGGTATCCAGCCCTGGCCAAATTCATGGCGGTGACGCACCACGGCTACCACTTCCTCAAGATGCCTGGGAGTAAGGGCGTCCTCACCGTCGAGGGGGACACCAAGGAGGCTCTGCTGGCGCTCAAGCTTGCTTTCAAGACCGCCGCGGCGGCGCAGCCCGCCGGCGTGGGCGCCTCCGAGGCCAAGGGAGCCGCGCCAACCAAGAAGAAACAACTGTTCACCCAAGACAAGGCAGAAACCAAGCAGGTGCTGGTCGATGAGGACGGGACCTCAGGAGCCACCTTTACCGTAGGTGCCAACCTCGACCCAGACCAAGAGGAAGCGTTGGTGAAGTTCTTCCGCGCAAACAAGGAGATATTCGCATGGGAACCCAAGCAGCTGGTGGGGGTCCCGAGAGAGGTGATTCAGCATCACTTAAGGGTGTGCCCCAACGTACGCCCTGTGAAGCAGCGGGCGAGACGGTAGTCCAAGGAGAAGCAGGCCTTCATCGTCCAAGAAACCCGCAAGCTGGAGGCGGCGGGTGCCATTCGTGAAGTTCGGTACCCCGAGTGGCTGGCAAACCCTGGTGTTGTGCCGAAGAAAGGCGGGAAGGAGCGCATGTGTGTTGACTTCGCCAACCTCAACAAAGCATGCCCCAAGATCCGTTCCCGCTTCCACGCATCGACCAGATCATCGACTCCACCGCAGGGTGCAATTTGATGTGCTTCTTAGATGCGTTCTCAGGCTACCACCAGATCAAGATGGCGGTAGAAGATGTGGAGAAGACCGCCTTCCTGACCCCGTGTGGGGTGTACTGCTATACTTGCATGCCTTTCGGACTGCGCAACGCGGGCGCGACCTTTCAGCGGCTGATGCACATCGCCTTAGGGCGGCAGCTCGGGAGAAACGCGGAGGCCTACGTCGACGGCATCGTGGTGAAGTCTCGGAAGGCGAGAACCTTCATCCAAGATCTGGAGGAGACTTTCGCAAGCCTACGCCAGGTGAACTTACGGCTCAACCCGGAGAAGTGCGTGTTCGGTGTCCCTTCCGGCAAGCTACTGGGTTTCCTCGTATCCCATGGAGGGATCGAGGCGAACCCAGAGAAGATCAAGGCAATCGAAGACATGAGCCCGCCGCAGACCCTCAAGGAGATGCAGAAGCTTACTGGTCGTGTGACTGCGTTGGGCTGCTTTATCTCCAAGCTGGGAGAGCGTGCCCTACCGTTCTTCAAGTTGATGAAGAAAAAGGGCCCATTCGAGTGGACTCCGGAAGCCGACCAAGCGTTTCAAGACCTTAAAAGATACCTGACCAGCCCGCCAGTGGTGGTGGCACCTCGACCCCTGGAGCCCTTGGTGCTCTACCTGTCTGCCACACCCCACTCCGCCAGCGCAGCGCTGGTGGCCCTCATAGAAGAGCGGCAGATGAAGGGCCCGCCAGGGGGAACAACTAGGCCGGGCGAGGCGGCGCAACACCAAGGCGAAGCTCCTAAAGCAGCAGCTGGTTCAGCGGACCACCAAGCCCCTGAAGCCAAAGCCCTCGCAGAGACACCTCAGCTCCCGGAAGCCGAAGACTCCGTCACCTCTCCCTCCCTCGTCGAGCACCCGGTGTACTTCGTCAGCACAGTGCCGCGGGATGCGAGGGCACGGTGCCCCATGCCTCAGAAGATCCTGCTCGCGCTCCTAGTGGCCTCGCGCAAGCTGCGCCACTACTTCCAGGGTCACCCCATCAAGGTCGTCTCGGCTTACCCACTGGAAAGAGTGCTCAGGAGCCCAAATGCTGTCGGGCGAGTCGCTGAATGGAACATCGAGCCGCAAGCGTTTGACTTGGAGTTCAGCACAACCAGGGTCATTAAGGGGGTTGCGCTCGCAGACTTTGTGGCTGAATGGACCAACGCCCCAGAGCTCGAGGCAGGCGAGGACCTATCCCTATCTCCAGGAAGCGAAGCGCCGGATGGCTGGGTCATGTGCTTCGATGACGCATTCTCACGCTAGGGCGCGGGGGCTGGAGCGGTGCTCATCTCACCCACCCAGGACAAGCTCTACTACGACGTGCAGCTCTGCTTCCAGCAGGGCGAGAAGGACTCCAACAACATAGCAGAGTACGAGGGCCTCATAGCTAGCCTCAGGGCTGCGGTGGCCCTGGGGGTGAGGCGTCTCACCATCAAGGGCGACTCGCAGCTCCTCGCCAACTTCTCCAACAAGGTTTATGAGCCAAAGGACGAGCACATGGAGGCATACCTCACGGAGGTGCGCAAGATGGAGAAGCAGTTCTCGGGTCTGGAGTTACAGCATGTGCCCCGTTGCACCAACAAGGAAGCCGACGACATCGCCAGAAGAGCATCCAAGCTGCTACCCCAAGAGCCTGGCATCTTTGAGGAATGGCTCTTCAAGCCATCAGCAACGCCACCGCTCTCACGAACAGCGATGCCTCGTGAGGAGCTCCCTCAACCACCTGTTTCAGGAGCCCCGTCCTGCGGCCCGACCTCAGGAGCACGCTTGCTCTTGGCGCTGGAACCTCAGGAGGGATGCTGGATCAAGGAATTCAAGGAATACCTGACGCAAAGGACGCTGCCGGAATATGAGGAGGACATGGAGCGTGTGGCCCGACAAGCCACGGCATACTGCATCCGGGATGGCGAGTTATACAGGAAGCGTCCAAATGACGTTTCCCTACGTTGCATCTCCAGGGAGCAAGGAAGAGAGATGCTGGCCGACATACACGGCGGGGACTGCGGGCACAACTCGTCATCACGGACCTTCATCGGCAAGGTGTTTCGCAGCGGATTCTACTGGCCCACGACCCTCAATGACGCGACTGAGTGAGTGAGGTCCTGCGAGGCCTGCCAGTTCCATGCCAAGCAAGTTCATCAGCTGGCTCAGGGCCTCTAGACCATCCCACTCACATGGCCGTTCGTGGTCTGGGGGATGGATATCTTGGGCCCGTTCCCTCGAGCACCCGGGGGCTACCGCTGCCTCTACGTCGCTATCGACAAGTTCACCAAGTGGGCAGAGGTAGAAGCCGTCCGCACCATCCCAGCTAGCTCCACGGTCAAGTTCATCAAGGGCCTCGTGAGCCGTTTCAGGGTCCCCAACCGCATCATCACTGATAACGGCTCGCAGTTCACTAGCAATCTCTTCAAGGCATATTGTGCTAACCTTGGAACGCAGATCTGCCATGCTTCGGTGGCGCACCCCAGGAGCAATGGTCAGGCCGAACGCGCCAACGCAGAGGTCCTGAGGGGCCTCAAGACCAGGACCTTCAAGAAGAAGCTCGAGGCCTGCGGAAGTGGCTGGTACGACGAGCTCCAGTCCGTGTTGTGGTCCATCCGCACCACCACCACCAAGCCAACGGGCGAGACCCTGTTCTTCCTCATCTACGGAGCAGAAGCGGTCCTCCCTCACGAGGTCAAACATCGCTCCGCATGGGTCCTGGCATTTGATGAAATGCAGCAGGACGCCATGTAGGGGATGGACCTCGTGCTGGGGGACGAACACCGCCGCGAAGCTGCACTGCGGGCGGCAAGGTATCAGCAGGCACTGTTGTGGTACCACTGCCGCAACATCCGCCCCAGGACGCTCGAGGTGGGCGACCTCGTCCTGAGGCGGGTCCTCTCCAAGGAAGGGCTGCATAAGCTCTCACCCATGTGGGAGGGCCCGTTCAAGGTCGTCCATGTCTCCAGGCCTGGCGCCGCGCGCCTGGAGAGACATGACGGGGTACCCATCCAGAACGCCTGGAACATCCAACACCTCAGAAAATTCTACCCATGAAGAAAGGCCCAACGCCTATGAAGAAGGCCCAGTGCCTGTGAAGGTCTCCGCTCGTGACACTCTCACGTAATAATGAGTGGGGTTGTAGACGCCCCGGAGTCTCAGGAGTGCCGCCCTCGGGCCTCGGGGGCTCCCTCCCACGTCCAAGTGGCAGCACTTAGCTCCGCGCTGGTGAGAAGACATGAAGACTAGACTAGGTGCCGGACGCGGCTTTTCATTTGCTTTTCATAGTTGGCTCGCCCCTCTTTAATTGAAGTTTGCTTCTGGAGTTCTTTGCTGGTTCGCCCCTTGATGGTTCTGTCGACTTCTGCCTTGGTTTCTGTTTTCAGTACTCTCTCTCGTATTCCTCGCGAGGGGGCTGGACAGGTGCCCTCGTAAGCGTTTTCCTCCCCTTTTTTCTGCTTTTCGCGAGGCACCCTCGTTCGAGCCCACAAGCTGGCGCACCTCTTCTAATCTGTGCCCCACGGGTACCGCGATACAAAGCGCAGGGTCAAGGCCAGCGGCGCCCGCGACCAATGCTCGGGAAAACGTTAAGCCTCCTAACGAGTTTTTCTGCAGTTTCTAAGCGCCTCCCAGGCCAAGGGGGCCTCGACAGGCACCAGGAAGCAAGCACCTCGTGGAGAGGAGACTGCTCCAAGCACGTCAAGCTAAGTTATCCTTACATAAAACAACGATGTTGCGACACAGCACAGGGACGATGAACATAGCATAATAACTGGGAAATCATAGTTCGCTGCACACCCCTCCGGGGCTCCATACTGGTTTCTTTCTTAATACAGGAAGGAAAGGATGAACAAGATAAAAGGGGCGCGTGCCCCTGTGGTGGACCGCGAAGGCGGGCTCTTGGCGCTGACCCAAGCTCAACCAGACCCCTCCTCGCGCTTCACAGAGGCGCGACAACGAGACGACCTGTTGCCACCTTCGAAGCGAGCGCGGCGGCTGGTCGTAACCACCGCTGCTGGAGCTGTCGCCGGGGGAAGAGCCGCCGTAGCTGGATGAGACGCAGTCGATGCCAAGGGCGGGTTCGCCCTCATCCTCCTCACGACCATCGCCAAGGCCAAGCACCTCATCGTCGTCGTTGACCTCGGGGCAGCATCCGGCACGGCGACCATCTTCCCCAAACACCCTCACGTAGAGGGTCACATCGTCGTCATACTTGAAATGAAGGGTGCACCGCCTGCCTAGGCCACGCGCGCGGGCAAACGTCTGCCAGGCGCGGGCCAGGGCTATGTTGCCCGCGACGGAGACCTCAACCGCGACCCAGGAAGCTCTGCTGCAGCAGCCGTCTGCCTGCAGCCAGAACCCGCTTGGACCTGCGGCCGGCAGCTCGTCGACGAAGAAGCGCGGGAGCTGAAGCCAGTTGCTGGACGGGTCCTCCGACCAGACGACGAACTCCGTCAGCACCTCCGCTGAGTGGAAGCGCGGCCAGGGAGGCCGTGCGACCACGGTGCGTCTCCCTTCATCAACAGGGCTGCCGCGACGGAGCGACCCCTGCCACGCGAAGCAGCACCGCCGCGGACGCGGGGGCCGCGGCGGGGGTCGCGGTGTGCTTGCGGGGACGGACACGTCCACGCTTGGGCATCGGAGAGCTGGGCCCTTCGCGAGGGGCCTTCCCCTTCTCCGCGGCGGAGAACCTCTTCGACGGCGCCATTGGTGTCGCTGCTAGGAATGGAGCAAGGGGGAAGAAGCGAGCGGAATGGGAAGAGACGGGCAATGGGGGCTCCGCCCCCCTCCCCATTTATAGCAGGAGAAGGCCAACCAGCGCCCCCCACGATCACAGGTAATGATGGTTTTTCCTTGCATGTCACAGGGACTTGTCAAGTCGGGCAGTTGCCAAGGCAGCGTGGGGAAGCGGAGACGCCCACGTCCAATCAACCGCCATGCGTCGACCAAGGCCGCAGGCTGTTGGGGCCCGCAGCGCTCCGCACTTGCCCTTTGGCTTCGCCTCGAAGCCAAGTCCGAGCGCACCTTGGGCCCGGGGGCTACTGTCGGTGTTCTGGGAACGGGGCTCCCCAGACTTGCCTGACTGCAGCCCACGGCGAGGCTCTGCGCGCAGGCCCGTACGGCCCATCATCACCAACAGGAATTCAAGACACTCGAGAGGGGCCAAGCCTCGCGAGGCGGACGACACAAGACCTCCTTGGGAGCGGCCTCACCAGGTTGGCTCGCGAGGGGCGGAGAGATCAAGGAAAGGCAAACCTCGCGAGGTTCTCGTGACGTGAGCCATGGCGATCGAGACCAGGCGGGCGCCAGGCGGGCGTCAGCGCGCGCAGTGTCCTTGTTTCCTCTTTGGTGCTAAGGAGGCAAGCGCAGGCGAGGAGTACCGAGGCGTCAAGCAAAGGTTTCCCTATCGGTGCAACGAGACCAAGACCAGCAGGACGACAAGACGGAGGTCACCGCGGAGCCCAAGGCGGCGTCACCACCAGAGCCTTTGGCAGGCGAAGACTACTTTTGTCAGGATAATCTGTACTAGTTGTCCCCTTTCAAATTGGCCGTTGTGGAATCCCTTCCCGCTCAATATTTGGGAAGAGGACCAGGGCCTCTATAAAAAGGACTAGCCACCACCGTAGGAGGCAACACATTGAGAGGCAGATCGATCTCATCTTGAGCAATCCTCACCCACACAAGTTCACCAAGCACAAGAACACCTCACCTCAGGAGGCTGTTCTTCCCCTTGTACTGTTCATCCTCAGCCCAAGAGGCAATCCACTACCACACACTAGAGCAGGGTATTACACCAGAATGGTGGCCCGAACCAGTATAAATCATGTGTCCCTTGTGTTGCGAGTTCGTCGAGCTAGCCTAGAGATCGCGAAGCGTGTGAGGGTGTGATCTATGAGGGAGAGATCTTCGCGCGTAGCCCAGAGTTCGAACCTTAAGGGTTTTGCCGGAACCCGAGATCCGACAATCTTCCACACCAAGGCTGGCATTAATGGAAGGTTCGTCAAGGTCATCGTTGATGGAGGGAGTTGCCATAACCTAGCAAGTGAAGAACTATGCTCCACGCTCCAATTGGTCAAGATGAAGCACCCGCACCCCTACAAGGTTCAATGGCTAAGCGACTCCGGCACTATCCAAGTCGAGCATATGGTACAAGTTTTCTTCAAGATCGGAGCTTACCAAGACACCTTGGAGTGTGATGTCATTCTGATGTCCGTTTGCCACCTCCTTCTGGGACGGCGATGGCAATGTGACCGAGGCGTATGTACAAACCACTATAGTTTCAAGATGAAAGGAAAGGAGTATGTACTACGATCTAGGTCCCCAAGCCAAGTGATCACCGACAAGCAAGCCACCCATCATTGAGAGAATAGTGAGAGAGAGAGCCACCAAAAAGAGAGTGAGCGCCACAAGCCCAAATTGAGTGCCTCCACGATGAGCGACAAGAAGAACTTAGTCCTATTTGCCACCAAACATGAGATGAGAGTAGTGTGTGAGAACCCATCAAGTGTCATGCACTATGTCCTTTTGTGCAAGGATGAGGCACCAAAAGCTAACACCTCTCACAATCTACCTTTAGTGTTATCTTCTCTATTACACGAATTCCAAGACATATTCCTCGACGAGCTCCCTCCGGGTCTACCACCACTACAAGGAATCGAGCACCGAATCGACCTCATCCCCGGTGCACCCCTTCCTAACAAGGCTCCCTACCACGTCAACCCCGAGGAAACTAAGGACATCCAACGACAAGTACAACAACTCATTGGCAACGGCTATGTACGAGAAAGTTTGAGCCCTTGTGCCATCCCGGTAATCCTTGTTCCAAAGAAAGATGGTACATATCGCATGTGTTCCGGTTGTCGTTCTATCAATGCTATTACCATGCGTTATCGTTACCCCATTCCACACCTAGATGATATGGTAGATGAGCTTAGCGGAGCCACGATTTTCTCTAAGATTGATCTTAAAAGTGGCTACTATCAAATACACATCCAAGAAGGTGATGAATGGAAAACCGCATTTAAGACAAAATTTGGTTTATATGAATGGCTTGTTATGCCAGTGGGTTTATCCGAAGCACCCGGTAACTTCATGTGTCTCATGCATTTTGTTCTTTGACCCTATATTGGTGTATTTGTTGTGGTCTACTTTGATGATATTCTTGTGTTTAGAAAATCCCTTAGAGATCATGTCACCCATCTTCGGACTGTATTGCAAACCCTCAAGAAAGAGCGCCTTTATGCTAATATGGACAAATTCCTTTTCGGCGTTGATAAGCTTGTTTTCTTGGGTTTTGTTGTGTCTTCTATGGGTGTTCATGTTGATGAATCTAAGATCAATGCTATTAAAACTTGGCCCCAACCAACCAACTTTCAACAAGTGCGTAGCTTCCTTGGTTTAGCTTGTTTTTACCGTAGATTTGTGAAGGACTTTAGCACTATTGCATCTCCTTTACATGCTTTGAGTAAGAAGAATGCACCCTTAGTTTGGGGACCATCTCAAGATAGCGCATTTAATGAGCTTAAGAATTTGCCTACTCATGCTCCCGTGCTTGCTTTACCAAACTTTGACAAACTATTTGAAATCCATTGTGATGCTAGTTGTAATGGCATAGGAGGTGTGCTAACGCAAGAGAAGCGCCTCATAGCTTACTTTAGCGAGAAACTTTCCGGAGCGCAACTCAATTACCCCATCTATGACAAAGAGCTATATGCTTTAGTGTGAGTTTTGCATGAATGGGAACATTACCTTCGCCCTCATGAATTTGTCATCCATACCGACCATGAAACACTTAAATACCTTAAGGGTCAAACTAAGTTGAACAAGCGTCATGCTAAATGGAGTGAGTTCATTGAGTCATTTCCTTATGTCATTAAGTACATCAAAGGTAAGGAAAATGTTGTGGTGGATGCGCTTTCCCATATATGCATGCTTGTTACTCAACTTGAATTGAATGTCATTGGTTTTGAGCACATAAAAGACTTCTATGCGCATGATCCTACTTTTGCTATTCCATATGCCAAATGTTTGACGCATACATCTTGGGCACGCTATTACATCAAAGATGGTTATCTTATGAGAGCTAACAAACTATGCATCCCTGAGTCTTCTCTTCGTTTGTTGCTTTTGCAAGAATCTCATGGCGGAGGACTCATGGGACACTTTGGACGCGACAAGACATTTGCTACACTCTCCAACAACTACTTTTGGCCCAAGATGTTCCGCGACGTCTTCCGTTTCACCAACCGATGCTCTATATGTCGCAAAGCTAAGTCTAAAGCTCAATCCCATGGCCTTTACATGCCCCTTCCAATTCCATATCAACCATGGGAAGATATTAGCATGGATTTTGTCCTTGGTTTGCATAGAACTAGAAATGGAAAGGATTCCGTCTTTGTTATTGTGGACCGATTCTCTAAAATGGCACATTTCATACCATGCAACAAGATAGACGATGCTTCACATATTGCAAATATTTTTTGTAGGGAAATCTTACGACTACATGGAGTGCCAAAGACGATTGTCTCGGACCGCGACGTCATGTTCTTGAGTTACTTTTGGAAGACCTTATGTGCAAAGCTCGGAATCAAGCTACCATTCTGCACGGCATACCATCCACAAACCGACGGCCAAAAGGAGGTGACAAACCGCACGCTCTCCAGTCTTCTCTGCGTGTTAATCAAGAAGAACATCAAGGAGTGGAAGGAGTGCCTACCCATCGCCGAGTACGCCTACAACCGTGCAAGACATTCGACTATCGGCAAGTCCCCTTCGAGGTCGTCTACGGTTTCAACCCGTTGTCCCCATTGGACATTCTCCCTCTACCACTATGAGAGTGCACCAACATGGACGTGAGTGACCGAGTCAACTACCTCAAGAAGATGCATGAAGATACAAGGCACACCATCGAGCGCCAAGTAAAATGACTCGCGACCAAGCTCAACGTCAACAAGCAACCCATATATTCAACATAGGAGATCTTGTGTGGCTACACCTTCGCAAGGACCGCTTCCCCAACGAACGCAAGTCCAAAGTCTTACCACGAGTCGATGGACCCTTCAAGGTGCTTGCACGCTACAACAACAACGCCTACAAGATCGACATCCCACACGACAAGTACTCCGTGAGCGACATCTTCAACGTCAAAGATCTCTCTCCCTGCCATGGTGATGAAGATTTTGATCCGAGGTCGGATATTTCCCAAGGGAGGGGAGAGGATGCGGATCATCCTATGGTCCTCCCCATGGACCTACCATCATCTCACCAAGTGCCAAGAGGACCTATGACACGAGCTAGAGCTAGAGCTCTCGAGACCGAGGTGACTTCCTTCCTTAGCGATATCACATATGATCCACTCGAGACACGGCTACTACCTAAGTCCGGAATGTTGTGCATGATCAGGTACCAAGAGGACCCTCCCGAGCATGCACGTGAAGACGACAAGTCCCCAAGTTCCCTGAAGAAGAGAACCAATGGAAGGAGTCAAGAACAGCTCCCAGGTCCCGAACATCCGGCCATGATGTCGGTGTACAAAAGTAGGGGCCTTCTGTACCCCTTTACTTGTGCACGGGCAGTTGTAGCCACACCTGCGGCCACGCTTGGCGGGGCAGAGGAAGCAAGGAACAAGACTACCAGACCAGCGCTGAATCCAGAGGCGCGAAAGAGTGAAGGGGCAAGGTGGGTTTCCCCCGGCAAGAGCCTTGCCGAGGACAACCTATGCTACCCCGGTAAGAGCCTTGCCGGGGCAACTTACCCAACACCAGCAAGACCACCACCCTTGAGCCTGAGAGTTCCGACACCATAGACAACTTTGGAACCAAGGCTCGGGAGGCGCCTGCATGGTGGCATGCAGATCTTTATGAAGATTGAAGGCCTGTAAGACTAGATGAGAACCAGAAGATGAAGGCCCCCGGCAAGACCCTTGCCGGGGACGCCCACGAGACCCCGGCAAGACCTTGCCAGGGACGTCTGCGGGGCCACAACCAGTCCCGCAGTTATCAAGGTTTCGCTACCCCATGGCCATTCTGACGCAGCAGCCAGCCTGCCAACTAGGCACACACCTACGTGGCAGCATGCACCTTCTAGGCCAACCAGGCAAGCACCTGCGTGGTGGCATGCAGGTCTTCGTGAAGACCCTACCACCACACCCACTTAGCAGCCAGCCAGCCAGCATGGCGCTGCATGCCTCGTCACCCTGGATGCGTGTCGAAGCAAGGCGAGGTGGCGACGGGTTAGACGAGCTTCTCTGCCATCCCCCATAAAGCAAGAGGACACATAGGCAGCGCATTAAATGCGTTTGTCCTATGATGTCAGGAGATAAACTTGTACACTGTAGACACTTTCCACCTCCTGTGTGCCGCTGTGGCAGCCCCTTTGACATATAAAAATGAGGCCCGAGGCATACCGAGGAAGGATTCGGACTTTTTGGGCTAGGCATGCACCGCAGCTAGTTGAAGATCTCAAGAACACCAAATATACACCAAAGCAGGACTAGGGTATTACGCGTCGGCACGAACCTAGATAAAATTCCCCCGCGTTGATCTTCTATACCCACTCTTTCCACAGCCCCGAGCCCTGTCAACCGTAGTAGGGATTCGCTGTGATCCCATAGGTGTCGTTTTCCCTGACACATGACCCCGGATATCCAGCCCCTGGAGGTGTCGCCTGCAGCAACGGACCAACGGCCAAGTCTACAGGGCCTGGACATCCGGCGCCCACCACGGAACGCACCCGAAGCTGAACCACGTCAGCCCGGACATCCGGCCAGAGGCCCGGACATCCAAGGAAAGATCAAACAGGAAGATAGCATGCTTCATTTCAAAGTACTACATAGTTATATTACATCAGTAGTTGCTGCGGTTCTAACTTAAGATAAAATTGTCTTGGTCATGAACCCGCAGCGGCGATGAGAAACGGGGTGCCTAGTCCCGGCGCTGGCCCTCCACCCTCTTGACTCCATCGACACAGCTGATGATGGGCTCGATACGCTCTCCGAGCGTTGTGAAGTCCGTACCCTCCGGCAAGCTCTCCAGCGCGTCGGCGAAGTCGACGCCGGGGTTCCAGAACGCCACCTTGGTGAGCACCTTGGTCAGGGCGCCCCGGCAGAGCCTCCGGGACTCGTTGGCCCGATAAAATGCTCGATTGGAGCGGAGCTGCTCCAGGGCGTCGAGGACGCCCTCGAAGAACAGGGTCAGCCTAGCATTGGGGCTCACATTCGGCTCCTGGGAGTACCTGACATCCGGCATGCCCATGGCGGCCAGCTTCGCGGTGATCCTCCCGGCGACGTCGACGAGGCGGTTGATCCAGATGATTACGCTCTTCGCGTAATCCTTGTGCTCGGCGGCGTCATCGCTTCGCAGCCGCTTCGCATCCTCTAGGGCCTTGTTCAGGGTCTCATCACGAGCCCCAGCCTCCGAAAGCTTCCCCTCCAAGCCGTCCAACTTAAGCTTCAGATCATTGATGGAGTTGTTGGCCTCGGAGAGCAGCTTGGCCTTGTCAGAGATGGCGACCTGCGCATCCGCCAGAGGGCGGGTGGCCGTGTCCCTCTCCTTCGTCAGTGCTGAGACTTTCTTCTTCAGCTCCTCCTGCTCCAGCTCTAGCTCCTTCACCTTGCCGGCGTGGTCTAGGGCCTGAGCATCGAGTGCCTCCTTGTGCCTCTGCTACAGCTCTTGGGTCCGTTGCACGACGATCTCCTCGATTTCTCCGTCCTTGCCGTGGAGTGTGGTGGCAAGAGCCTGCTCACGGGCAGCGAGGTCTTCCTCCTGGTTGTTCAGCAGTGCATGTTGCTGCTACAGAGCAGCCTCGTCCTTCGCGGCCTGCTCCTTCGCCACCTCCTGGGCCTTCTTGATATCGGCCTGCTTCAGGATGAGCTCTCGCTTGCGCTCATCCAGCTCAACCTGGGCAGCCTTCAATTCATCCCGGGCCTCACCAAACCAGACTTGCGCCTGAGCGACACGCTCCTCAAAATCTGCCTCCGCCCTGTCCACCGCCCCCATCCTGGATCTCACTTTGCCTTGCCGGGCACGGTGGAGTGCTTGGAGCTTCTGGAAGTTGGGGCCCATGGCCCGGAGGAGCTGCTCTTCTTGGGGGCCGCCGCTGCTGGTGCTCGGTTCATCGACAACTTGGAGCCCAGTAGTGGCGAGCGCCTCATCATCAAAGACCTCCCCCTCGGCAGGCGCTCTGGTGTCTGCCGTGCCTGGGAGGCGGACGAACAAGTCATCGCCCACCTTGAGGTACTTGGGAAGCGCGGGGGCTGCGGGGGAGGAAGGTTGGTCGTTGGCCACCTCCTCCTCGGCAGGCTTCTTGGTGGCCTCCTCGGCAGCGGCCTTGTCGGCCTCCTCGGCGGCAGCCTTCCCGACCTCCTCAGCAGTGGCCTTGCCGGCCTCCCCGGCAAGACCCTCGCCGGCCTCCCCGGTGGCGGACTTGGCGGCTTCCTCAGCTGCGATCCTGACGGCCTCAGCCTCGGCGTCCTTGGCGACCTCCCCAATGACGATGTCGATATCCTCCTGGTCCATTGAGGGATGGTCTGGAAACCAAAAAGGAAGAACGAAACGAGGCTAAGATTAAGGTTCAGGACAAACAAAAAGAAAAGACAGGGACGGGAGGCGGGCCGCTTACCCGTGCCAAGCTGAGAAGCGATTCCCTCCCCACCAACATTTGTTGCCGGGACGGAGCCACCAGCACCGAAGTTCGCCTCCTCCTCCTCCATGTGCGTGGGCTCGGCAGTGGTTGCCCTTGCCAGGGACGCCCCTTTGGGCGGTGTGGTCGATGGGGGTGGCATGTTGGGAGTGGCCCTTAGCGGCTCCTCCTGCTGCCGCTCTCCTCCTACAAACTCGGCAAGGTCAGCACCAAGGATTCGTGCCCCAACACCCATCGATGGGGAGCGAGTGATGAACTTACGTTGGGGGCTTAAGCGGGGGCTGCATCGAGGGCTGGCATCTGGGTTGATCTCCACCACCACCGGCGTGCGCAAAGTGCTCGCCGGGGGCTTGACGCCCGCCGAGGCCTTGGAACTCTTCGTTGCCCTCTGGGCTAGCGTCTCCGTCTCCCTGCAAAGATAAGATCATGTCAGGGGAGATAACACAGGCTAAGGGTCAGAAATGATGAAGGGCGAGGTGCTTACTCCTCCTCCTCTGGCCTCCTCTTCCTCTTTGGGCTGAAGGACCCGAGGTCGAAATCGGCCTTGGGGTCGCTGTCCGAAGGGGGAGGAGAAGGGGATGGGGTCCTGCGCCGCTTGGACGAAGAAGATGCGGCAGCCGCTGCCTTCTTCTTCGCTGTTGCGGCCCTTGTCTGGTGCACAGGCTGTGCCTGGGCCTGTTGCCATTGCGCGGTCCTGCCGGGTCGGACCGGCTCGCCAGAGCTAGCCCGCCGTAGGACGCGCCTCCTTGCCGGGGGCGAGGAGTCGTCCGCCTCGGTCTCCTCTCCGGTCGACTCCTCAACCACGTCTTCAACAAGGGGAGCCCCAGCGCCGGCGCCGCTGGCCTCCCCGGTAGACCCCGCCCACTCGACGAGCTCTTTCTCTTCTGCAGCCGTGTCGGCCTCGTCCTCCACGGTGCCAACGTTGTCGGCCTCCTGGGCAAGTGTCGGCGTCCTGGGAACGGAGGTCCCAGACTTGCCTGCCTGCGGCCCACTGCGTGGCTCCACCAGCGGCCCTGTACGGCCCATCTTCACCAGCAAACACTCAAGACCCTTGCGAGGGGCCAAGCCTCGCAAGGTAGATGACACAAGACCTCCTCGAGAGCGACCTCACCAGGCTGGCTCACGAGGGGCAGAGAGTTCAAGGCAAGGGACACCTCGCGAGGTTCCCATGACGCAGGCCATGACGACTGGAGCCAGGCGGGCGCCAGGCGGGAGCCAGCACGCGCCGTGTCCTCGCTTCCTCTTTGGTGCTAAAGAGGCAAGCGCAGGCGAGGAGTCCCGAGGCATCAAGCAAAGGTTTCCATATTGGTGCAACGAGACCAAGACCAGCAGGACAGCAAGACGGAGGTCACCGTGGAGCCCAAGGCGGCGTCACCACCAGAGCCTTTGGCAGGCGAAGACCACCTTTAGTCAGGATAACTCGTACTAGTTGTCTCCCTTAGAATTTGGCCGTTGTTGGCTCCATTCCCGCTCAATATTTGTGAAGAGGACCAGGCCTCTTTAAATAGGACTAGCCACCACAGTAGGAGGCAACACACCCTGAACCGATTCAGATCATCCTCACACTCACCAAGCACAAGAACACCCCTCCTCGGGAGGCTGTTCTTCCCTTGTACTGTTCATCCTCAGCCCAAGAGGCAATCCACCACACCACACAGGAGTAGGGTATTACACCACAACGGTGGCCAGAACCAGTATAAATCTTGTGTCTCTTGTGTTGCGAGTTCGTCGAGCTAAGCTACGAGATCGCGGTGAGGCTGAGGGCGTGATTAGGTAGGGAGAGATCTTTGTGCGCACCCTAGTGTTCGAACCTCAAGGGTTTTGCCGGAACCCGAAATCCGACATTTGGCGCGCCAGGTAGGGGTGCGCCGAAGCTTTCTTTTCGCCGATCCGCATCCCGTCGCTTCGTCGCATCCATGGCGGACGCTCGTCGAGCCCACGCTGAGCGTCAGGCCACCCTCGCCGCCCGTGTCGCTCAGACCGCTCCTGTCGGCGGGCCTCCCCGTTGTTCTCCGTCACCCGCCGCCAACGCCGCCACCGGCCCGGCGGGGAACGAGCAGCAAGCGTCCTCGCTGCACCGCTCCGTGCGGCGGGACGGCTGCACCGCCACTCCATCGCTGACCCCGGCCGACTCGTCGTCTCACGCTCGTCGTGCTCCCACGGACGCGCAGGCCGCGCTGCTCATGCCACGCGAGCTCCTGCACTACCGCCCCGTCGACGACCTCTACGAGCACTGGCTGGACCGCATCGCTGAGCTCGTTAGCGCCACAGGGGGCTCCCCTGCGCCACCCCTCTCGCTGCCTCGCGCTCCGCCAGCAGCGGGCGATGAGGCCCACGGAGCGCCTCCACCATCCCTGCACCAAGACAGCGTTCTGGCGCCAAGACGTGCGGCCCCTCGGCGTGACCCACCGCGCCGGGCGCCCGCGCGCGAAGAAGGAAGCTGCCAAGAAGTTCCCCGGCCGCAAGAGAACGTTCCCGCACTCCCAGCACCACTGCGACAAGACCGTGTGCCGCCTGCGGCGGCGGTGCGCGGGCATCAAGGGCAGGCTCCGCATCAGCAAAGGGTCCTGGTGGCCACCGCAGGCTGCCGCGCCTTCACTCCCGAGCTGCGTCGCGTTGCCTGGCCGGGCAAGTTCAAGCCAGACCTGCCTCCTCGCTACGACGGCACCCCCGACCCCGCGGAGTTCCTGCAGCTCTACGAGCTGAGCATCGAGGCGCCAACGGCGATGAAAAAGTCATGGCAAACTAGTTCCCCATGGCTCTCAAGGATGGCGCTCGCTCGTGGCTCCTGAACCTGCCCCCGGGCTTGATCTCCTCCTGGAACGAGATGCGCAACCGCTTCATCGCCAACTTCCAAGGCACTCGCGACCGCCCTCCGGCCGCGGGTGACCTGCGCCGCATCAAGCAGCAGCCAGGAGAGACCCTGCAAAACTACATCCACCGCTTCAACAACGTTCGCCTCAAAATCCCCAAGGTCATGGACGAGGCCCTCATCTCCACGTTTTCTGATGGCGTCCGCGATGTCAAGATGAAGGAGGAGCTCGCCATCCACGAGGAGCTGTGCACGACCTTAGAGCTGTTCAACCTGGCGACCAAGTGCGCAAGAGCTGAGGAAGGGCGCCTTTCCCTCCTCGAGCTCCCAGCTGCCGACCCCGAGGAGAAGAAGGCCAAGTCCAAGGACGTGAAGTGCAAGGGAGTGTCGTGCTCGCGTCGGAGCCAGACACGAAGCGCGGCCGGGACCTTCCCGAGTCGTCCAAGGGCAGCCGCACGTTCTGCGCCTTCCACAACATACACAGCCACAACACGAATGACTATCAAGAGCTCAGGGCCATACGAGATGGACGCCTCGGTCGACGCCCCGAGCGCAACGACCGGGGCTACGACCGAGGAGGAGGACGTGGCGGAGCACGCTGGGACGACCGTGGCCCTCGCCAGGAGTGGTGCGACCGACCTCGTGAGGACCGCTAGCAGGACCAACCTCGTGGGGGCGCCTGGAGGGATCAGCCTCGTGAGGGCGCCTGGAGGGATCAGCCTCGTGAGGATCACCCTCAAGGCAACGTTGGCCTTCCTCCGCTGCCGTCACCGCCAAGAAGGAACGACGACCACCATCAGGACGAGGGGGCTGGGGGCTTCCAAAAGCCGCGTGCTATCGCCTGCATCTTGGGCAGAGCTCAAGCCCCAGCCTCTCAGCGCATCTTCAAGCAGTTTGCTCGCGAGGTGAACGCGGTCCTCCCCAGGCTCGAGGCAACGCGCCTGCTCAGGTGGTCCAAATGCGCAATCACTTTCAGCTCAGCAGACCAACTCAAGTGCGCGGCCACCGCTGGCGCCCTCCCGATGCTTTGCTCACCCGTCATCAGCAACGTGGAAGTCACCAAGACCCTCATCGATGGTGGCGCAGGGCTTAACGTCCTGTCCGTCGAGACGTTCGACAGCCTTCAAGTGCCATACGATCAGCTTCAGCCTACCAAGCATTTCTCAGGAGTAACCAACGGCTCCACCACCCCGATAGGGCAGGTCCGCCTCCCTGTCACCTTTGGACAGCGCGACAACTACCGCACTGAGCTCATCGACTTTGACGTCGCCCACATCCGTCTGTCGTACAGTGCCATCCTTGGGTATCCGGCCCTGGCCAAGTTCATGGCAGTGACAGACCATGGCTACAACGTCCTCAAGATGCCAGGAAGCAGCGAGATCATCACAGTCCCCTGCGAAGAAAGAGATGCAGTGTGCTCCCTCGAGCATGCATTCCAAGCAGCGTCAATCGAAGACCCCGACGACAATGCATCCCAGTACCCTCTTGAGGTCGTCCCCAAGAAGAAGAAGCAGCTACTCCGCACAGGGCCTCAGGGGAATGGCGCAGCAAGTGGTGCCTCGTCAGGATAGGCGCCCGCGCCTGAGGTGCCTCCCTCCCTCGCATAGGAAGGCGTGCCCGGCGCCCTCCTCGGGCAGGGCTCGAGGGCTCTCTTTTGGAGGGCCTCAGACCTAGCCAAGATCACGAGGGAGGCGCTCGGGCACCACGTGGAGGCGTGCTTCGCAGCACGTTTCCCTCAGGAGGACACCAGGCGAGGAGCACCTGGTGCTCAGGAGTTCATCACCAAGGTCACTCAGGAGCTGTAGGATGCAAGCGCCATGCGCGGCGATCGCCCTCACCTGGCGCGGCTCCCCATCCGGGCGAGGATGGCGGGCTGCGCATCTTCATCGACATCCCAGGGCTCAACAGAGTCGCATCTCAGGAGCTTTTCTGGCCTTCGCGCGTGGGACGCTGCGAGGGTCCACCTCACAGCTACGTTCGCATGCGATTTGTCCTGGCGAGCGTGGTGTCCACCTTCCAGTGCAACCTGCGGAGCATCCTGATGGCTCAGGAGGCCAGGCATCACGCAGCCCTGGCGGAGATGGAGACGGTCCTCAAGGAACCGCCTGGACCCCTAGAGCCCCCCAAGGCTAGTGCCCCGGTGGCTCGTGAGGAGCAACCCCTTCACCACGCGTCTTCAGCTGCCCCGACATCCCCTTGACAACGGAACCAGGTGATATCTTCCGAGTTTATTTAGCTGGGAGCGCCCCTCGGGCTGCATCATTCCCAGGCCATGTGGGTCTGTCCCTGCGGCATGTATCCCTTTACGTCTTTAGCTTACTCTGCTGGGGGCGCCCCTCGGGCTGCATCATCCCCAACCCGCTCGGGTCCAGCCTAGTGGCATGTATCGTTCTTGCGCTAACCTAATCCCGTTCGCTTTCCATGCACAATCTATCTATGGTTATCACCTGCTTGACTGTCACCTACCACGGGAGCTACACACTCGGGCACGGCGCCTGTGCTCGAGTCCGTCCCTGCAGCGTCGACAAATCTGAGTGGTCGAGCTCTAGCTCGCGGCACGCTCCGCGCACGTCACCTCACCAGACCCTCAGTGCCTTCATCTCCTTGCAGAGCGACCTGCGGCAGACCGGCAATCATCGTGGCAATCTGTGTTTTCCCTCGTGCTGACCTGCAGGAACCTCCAGAGAACGACAGCGGGCGGTACCGCGGGCTCCTTCTTCTCCCATGCGATTTGCTAGCACGTTAAAAGGGGGGCTCCTGAGCATCGCGACTCAAGAGCTCCTGCTGGCTCACCAGCCCTCACCCCCTGGCCTTAACCACGGCATCGCGACCTGGCATACCAGCGGTGGCTGAGCTCGGTCGAGGGCCAGGACCTGAGGACGCAGAGCACACGGAAAAGCGTGGGGAAGAGGGGGAGGTTCGCATGGGCCTAACCTAGCTACCCTACAACGGTCGACGTGCAAGTCTAGCGCGACGCAAGGAGCCAGCTCAGGAATGCCAAGATAAGTCTCGCGCCTCGATCGACCCAGCGCTGCAGCATAGGATCCTCACATGTGGCAGCCTTGTTGCGGCAACGTCGCCACCCTTTCCTGCACCTCGGTAGTTGCTTGAGCGCCAAAGGGGACCTCCTGAGCATCGCGCCTCAGGAGCTCTTACTGGACCTCGGGCCGCTCACCTCCTAGCCTTGACCACGGCATCGCGACCTAGCATACCAGCGACGGCTGCAGCCTACCTGGGGACAGGGACCTGTCAGCGTAGAGCACTAGGCTGCCATGGGATTGGAAAGGGGGGACTGAGCCGAAACAAGACATGCTCTCGCCAACTTTCATAATAAGGATAATATGAACAAAAGACATTACAGATTCTTTACACACCCCCATGGGGTCCATTTTGATTCCTCGCAGGGAACAAAAGAGGGGAGTTCCTAGGAGCCCTATCTACACGCGCCAGCGCAGCCGACGCCATCATCAACAGTGGGGCATGGGAGGCCGGCGCCAACCCCATCCAGATCAGCGACGGCGGCGGCCGGACACTGCGGCCTTGCTTTGGGCCCGGCGAGAGCTCGGGGGCACGTAGCTGTCGTCGCTCGTCTCCGGGGTCTCGTAGAGCTCAGGAGAGTCGCTGGACTCCCGAGCGCCACCGCTGCTGCTAGAGGAGGCGCTGGAGAAGCGAGCGGCGCGCTCGACGCTGGCTGCTGCGCCGTCCCGACGACCCCCTCCAGCACTCCAAGTGGCGGCCTTCCGCATCGAAGACCTCGAAGAACATCGTGGAGGCGCCGTCGTACCTGAAGTGGATGGCGATGGCGCCTTCAGCGTGGCAAACCCGGGCAACCTCGCCCCAGCCGCGGGTCATGAAGATCTTGCCCGAGGAGACGGCTTCCACATCCGCTCCAGTCGCAGTCGGCGTGCTGCAGCCAAAGCTCCAGGGGGCCCCTCGGCGGAGAATAACTGCGGGAAGCGAATCCAGGTGCGCGGAGGCATCGCCGCCCACATCACGAGTTCGCGCGAGGAGTCTGCGGCGTGGGCTCCTGGGGCGACGACGTGCGTCACCATGGCGCGGCGACCACGGCCGCGGCGCGGGCGGCGGCGCTCGTTGGTTCTCCCTCCGGAGCCCTCAGCTTGGGCGTACAGAGGCAGCGGGTACCCGGGAGGAGGTCGCTCATACCAAGGCCTCGACACCTCTGGCCTGACGGCCATGTCGCGGCGGTGGCTCGGCCTCTTCTTCGCCGGAAGCGCCTTGGGCTCGTCGCGGGGGGGTTTTCCCTTCTCTGCGGCCGAGGACCTTCGAATGGGCGCCATGGGGTCGCTACTAGCAATGGAGCAAGGGGGAAGAAGAAGCAAGCGGAACAGGAAGAGATGAGCAACGGGGGCTCCGCCCTCTCCTCATTTATAGTAGGAGAAGGCCAACCGGCGATCCCCACGATCACAGGTAATGATGGGTTTTCCTTGAATGCAGTAGGGACTCGTAAAGACGGGCAGTTGCCGAGGCAGCGTGGGGAAGCGGAGACGCCCACGTCAAATCAATCGCCACGTGTCGACCAAGACCGCAGGCTGTGGGGCCCGCGGCGCTCCGCACTTGCCCTTTGGCTTCGCCTCAAAGCCAATTCCGAGCGTGCCTTGGGCCCGGGGGCTACTGTCGGCGTCCTGGGAACGGGGGTCCCCGGACTTGCCTGCCTGTGGCCCACTGCGTGGCTCCACCAGCGGCCCTGTACGGCCCATCTTCAGCAGCAAACACTTAAGACCCTCGCGAGGGGCCAAGCCTCGTGAGGCGGACGACACGAGACCTCCTCGGGAGCGACCTCACTAGGCTGGCTTGCGAGGGGCAGAGAGTTCAAGGCAAGGGACACCTCGCGAGGTTCCCATGACGCAAGCCATGTGATGTGGAGTGGAACTCCGTACGGCCGATCTTTCACGAAAGGAGCGGATCCCGACTAAGAACACGATGAACGCACGGGTAAACACAAGGGAAAACATAAGAGGAAACACGAGAGAATCACTCAACCAACAAGAATAGATCACACATGCGCTAGATCCATGAACACAAAGTTGAGATACAAGATCCAAGTCCAACAAAGGACGATACAAAGGTAACCGGTTCTTCTCTGTGAGGAGGTCTTGATGGGGCCACCCAAGAAGGGGTCTTGAACCCGCTTGGAAGGATCTTCTCCGATGGAGGCGCGTCTCCGAGGAGAAGGTAACCAAGTGGATGAGAAAAGCTCTCACACAAACATGAGCTAATCCTTTGCTAACCCTAACTAGGAGGAGGGAGAGGTCTATTTATAGTCTTAGTGCAAATGGGGGGTGATGTGAAGGGGTACATGGGCCTCAGCCCATAACTGGACACAGCCAGGGACCGGACGTCCGCTGGGCACCGGACGTCCGGTGGTTCCAGGGGGACCGGTCGTCCGCTAGCGCCGGACGTCCGCTGAAAGTGTTCTGTGGTCGGGACACCGGACGTCCGGAAGTCTCGGACTTCCGTTAATATTGCCGGACGTCGGGTGCGGGGTCGGACGTCCGCTCGCTGGGAGGGCTGTAGCTGGCGTAGGCTGGTCTTCAGGCGCCGGTCGTCCGCCGAGGGTCGGACGTCCGCTCGCTGAGAGAGGCCGGTCGTCCGGTGTCATCCGGACGTCCGCTCACTGGAGCTTCTTCGGTAGTTCCTTGTACTTGGTGTCCTCGCCGTCTTGTCCATGGTCTTCTTCTTTGTTCCTGGTCATGCATAACACATATATTTGAGGTAGTAGCCATGTCTCACATGTGGAAAGTGATGGTTCGAAGAGGAGCGAGTTCACCTTGTGTCCAATGGTGTATAGTCGAGGTCTCATCTTATGTATCCTTGGGGCTTGGAGAGTAGTTGGAGTGTACATGGGGATGAACATGGGATGCTCCGCATCATCTCCCCCCCCCCCTGGGAAAGATCCGAACTCGGATCGTGATCCTCATCACCATGGGAACGGTTGTCGTGGACGGACTTGTTGTTGGACGGAGTGGAAGACGTTGCGCAATCCATGTACTCCAAGGGGTCGCCGGAGTGGTATATATGCAAGAAAAGCAAACACAAAGGACACTCGGAAATACAATGGTTAGCGCACACAAAGTGTCCAACAAGTAAGTATGAGTCTGTGCGGCAAGATTGTTCGTGACAAAGCGCATGAAGCTTATCAAGATGATCTAGAATGATGTGCAAAGCATTCATGGGGTAATTAGCATGGTGCACCAAGTGACAAATTCTTCCATTGTGCAAAATGATGTCATAATGAGACGGTTTATCAATAGCATGAACATGGTAATTGGTGCTCATTGTGGTATGTGATCATCCAATTGATGGTGGGCAACATGATCATGATGTAAGAATATGCCATCAAGTAAGATCACAACAAATTTGCTAAGGAAATGCACAAGCTCATATATCATGGATGACATGGAAATAGATGCAACAAGACAAGCATAATGTGAGTCAATCCATGCATAGGGTGCAAACTTGTGGTGACTATGATATGTCCAATGAGCATGACATGTGTGAGCACAATCAACAAATATGGAGGTGTAGATGTACCAAAGCTCGATGTCGTGGCATGAGTGGAGGTTCGAAGGTGCATCCAATAAGTCCGAGCGCTCCTCAATGTGAAGGTCCATAGAGTCAATCTTCAATGCTGGTCCTCCCTCCAATAGATGTATCATGTAGACAAGAAGAAGGAGACAATAATGAAAGAATGACCCATCCAATATGCGTATTTGAGGATGGCTCAAAGGGAAGGAATTCACCATTATGAGAATGTCGAAAATGTTGGTGTTGTGCATCGTGTACGCCTTCACATGACCAAAGTGTCTCGTGATGGTGCCGCCTTGTGAATCCTTCAAAATGAAAGAACATGGCAAAAACTCAGAAAAACAAATGAGGTTAGCATAAATGCAAAACCTATCATTCGTGTGGTGAAATACCCAACAAGTGTATGCATCATTCTCATCATAAGAAAGGACAAGGGAGAATTTCATAGTATGGAGGCGTATGATGCGATAACAACCAAATACAATAGGCTCAATCAAATAAGCAGTCTTCACAAGTAATATGTCCAAGTCTCCAAGATCAATAAGCATAGATGCAACTAATGGAAACAAGAGACAATGATCAAGACAAATCAAGTGAGAGGCATGAACATATATGTCATCAACCCAAGAAAGCGAGTAAGAGTGGAACATGGGTGATGCAACCAAGCAAGTAATCATAGTGATCAAGTCAAGCAAGCTAGTAGTGCGAAGGTGCAATGTACTAGGAGGAATCATGGCAAACATGTCGTGGGTGCAAATAGTGTGCATGAATAATTCACATGACATAGCACAAGCATGAAAGCAAGATATGAGGAAAGTATCATCATTGTATTGGCAAGAAGTCCTATGTAAATAGCAATGGAACATCATGACTCTCCCAACACAAGAATCAACAATAGAATGAGGCACAAAGAAATCATGGCAATAGCTACTAAGATCTCCACCAAGCATGCAAATACACATAGGAGTAGCATAATGGTGAATCATGGGTAGATGCAAGCAAGGGTCACAATTGCATGGCAAGGGCATAGAGGCAAGCATAACATGCAAAGTGAACATGTTAAAATAGGCATAAAGTAACAAGTGATATATAGCCCATAGCCATGGGAGGGCCAAGTAGAAGAGATGCGCGTAGTCCTTGCACGAAGGGAATGGTGGTAATGATAATCCACGGGATCCCAAATCATCCTTGCTCTCAAGAGCTCGTTTCGTCAACTCATGGGATTGTGAGGTTGACAAGTGTTCATAAGTACCTACACAAAACAAAGGTAAAGGGAAAATTGTGTGTGCGTGGTATATGTACACATCATCCATCATGATGCATACGTGCATGTGTTGGTTAGCACAAAATATCCAATGCTCAAATAAATGAGATGCGTGATATACAAACATGTCATCCATCATGATAGGTTTGTTGTTATGTATAGCATAATAGAGACTCAAATGGTGTAATGCATCATGAGAAATATGTAGAGCATTGTTATTCATGGAATGCATATGGTGCAAGCAATTATGGGAATCATGGAAAGTATGGAATGCATCAAAATCTCCTAATATGTATGAGGAAACTATGGGGGTCTCCTCATGAGCATTAGTAGAAACATCACATGGAGAATATTGACAACATCCAAAACAATGCATATTTGGAACAATGTGATCATGGCATGGAATAGTAGATGAATTGCGCAAATCATGTAAAGGAAGCATGGCAATATCATCACTTTAAAAACAAAAGCCAATGACCATCAACTCGTCATCTATGCCATAAGTGCAAATGGTATTTATTTTAATGGGGCATGCATAGTTACTATGTTGAGATTGAAATGAAGCAATATGGGAAATCTCACTCATAGCATATGACAAGTTCAAGGGATTGTCAAACATGATGTGACCAATAGAATTTTCACATGATATCCTATGGAGCATAGCATCACAACTAGGCAACTCAACATTCTCATCATCATATTCATCATAAATTGGTAAGTCATGACATGAAGAAGTCACACTAGCATGAAGCATGGGAATAGGTGGGTCAACATCATGCAAGCAATCATTGGTAATATAGTCCACTAGTTGGACAAGAGAAGCACCATCACCTATGTTACCTTTGGAGAATCGCTCATGTGTTGTAGATGAGGTGTTGAAGACCAAGTCGTTGTCATCTTCATCTTGATGGAACCATGTGGGGGGTGCATCGTCTTCCACCACGGCCATCGGTTTTCCCATTGGAGGTATGGACTCGTCGAGGGTAGGCTCGTAGTCTTGTAGGAGACCTAGGACCAAAGAAGGAAACACACTCAGAGTAGAGGGTAAGTCGTTAGAAATCATAGTGGCCTCACATGCCGTGTCAACTACCTCACTCACTAAGTGTTGTGGCTCACTCACTCGCAATATGATGCTCTCACTCATATGGTTGGTGGAGTCACTCAAATGGCTCTCAACCTCACATAGGATGTGTGGCATGCTCTCGTGTGTGGGGCTAGTGGTGGTCACACTCATCCTCTCATAGGTAATGCACTCAGTGTCGCATATGGTGGAGTCACTCATCTCACTCATGGGGTGGTGGCTCTCCTCGCATGGGAATTGGGACATCTCGTCATATGTGGGTATCGGAGAGGTGTAGGTGCAAACGTCTCCATGCTCAACTCCTATCGCCGCCTTGGTTGAAGGGACAGTCCCATGCTCAACCTTCTTGTCATAGTCGTAGTCGTGGATGAAGGCCGAAGATGGCACATCATCACTCTCCTCCAAGACTAAAGATAAGGTCTCATGTGCGCTCGCGTAGCTTGACTCGGAGTATGAGTCCAATATGGGTGTCGTCTTCATGTTGTTGAAGATTTTCATGCTCGTCGCCGTGGTCGAAGGGGATGGCCCTTGCTCGACCTTCTTGTCACCGTCTTGTTGTTGGAGGCCCATATGATGTGGTACCTTGTAGCTCGTCTCCATGACCGAAGGGAATTTCCCATGCTCGGCCATCTTTCTTGAGGGGCTTTCGAAGATGGAAGGGTCGCCCTCGCTCGTAGGTGGTCGCCTTGGACTTGATGAAGTCATTGTAGGCGTACTCGTGGGAAGTAGGCAAAGATGCCGTACGTCCAAAGGCGAAGATGCCTTGATAGCACTTGGCGAAGATGCCGAAGTGGTGGTGGTAGCCGTAGCTCCATCTTGGTGGTGCTCGTCTCGCGGTCTTCTCTTGTGCTCATGAATCTTGGACTTGGCGTGAAGTATGGCTTGTCGGTACTTGTGCATTTGCGCTTGTGGAGCATCTTCATGATGATGGTGTTGTTGTCGCACTTGAGCTCGTAGTAGATGCCGTTCATCGTCGTCGTGCGCATGATGCTTGGAGGTGACTTGCCCTTCATGACGATGTGGATCACGAACGTGATGGTGGTCTCCATGGAGATGTGGACGTGGACGACTTGCGCTTGCATCGCTTGGGCGCTCCGAAGATGATCGACTTGCTCGCCGTCGCCTTGAGGATGATGAAGGGGAAGAAGACTTGTAGTCGACCACCATGTCTCGTAGTTGATCCTTTAGCTCGCCCAACTTGGTGTCGATGTAGTCCCTTTTCCTTGCTTCGGAGTGTCGTATGTCGATGGCGAGGTTGTCGAGGCGCTCTCTCAAGGTAGATTGTGCACCTTGCATTTCGTGTTGTAGTCCGAAGATGGACATTTTGGTGATGTAGTTGTTCGCGCCGTCGTTGTTGTCGAAGACCGGAGATGAAATGCCTTGCCTATCCATCACAAGACTCGAGCAAATATGAGTGGGAGAAAGAGAAGAACTATACCAAATGTACCTTGACCGATGTTGAAGATGGATCAATGATCACTCAATGTGTAACAACGAAATAGCACAATTGGTATCAATTCTTGTCAGTTTCTCACATCTACACAAATAAGGCTTATAGTGGAGCTCGGTGAGGATAGTGGCACAAAAATTTGATGCAAAATGTTAGCAAGAGTCAATAATGTTGAAAGAGATTCACAAATTCGCAAGTGTAACAAGTAGACCAATAGCAATATGTGGCACACGAAAACACACACACGGATAGATAAATGGGGCCGTGCAACCAAGGAATGAGCACAAAATGTGGAATCCACGGAAAAAGCTCGTGTTGCACAACTCAAGAGAGACGCTAGCACGATTGCTCAATGGGAGGATACGACACTTGTGCACAACCTATGATATGCAAAATGGATAAACTTTCTATCCCAAGTATGCTATGTATATATGGTTCCCAGTGTTTCTCACAAGATGATCCAAGATGATTGGATAAGACAATCTTATATGCAATGTGGTATGATGCTATGGCACTTGCTTACAAGCTTCTTTGCTCTCTATCTTTTGCTTGAAAGCTTATTCTTTTTCTTTTTTTTGTATGGCCACTTTTGCACAATGCACAAACCAAGATAGCACTAGTGTATATGCGAGAACAAACTTGTGACACAAGAGATGATATGATGATACCAAGATGATACCAATATGATATGGTATATATGCAATGGAAGGTGTATCGATGATCACTAATGTGCACAAGTAACGTTGCCGTCAATACTCAAATGGCTAGTCTCGATAGGCAAGTGATGCAAAATGGGCTAGGGGTTATCAATGCAATTGCAAGGAGAATGTACAATGATGTCGTCGAGGTTCCCGTCCTTTGCGATGATGAGTGGCGGTGTTCTTGATGTAGATACCAAGATGATGGAGACTCATCCCTAAGTACCCGAAACACCTTAGGAAACGGAGAAACCGCGAACTCAATCTCAAGGACAAAAGTCAAATGGTGGTAGCGGGATGTGGTGGTGGTGTTGCACTAGGCAATGCGGAAGTGGAGGTTATGGTGGTGTACTATACACGATGTCGAAGTTGAGGTCACCGTCCCTAAGTAGCCGAAACACCTTAGGAGACACAACACACAACTCAAAGCTCAAACAAAATTGAGTTAAGTTGAGGTGGCGGAAGTGTATGGTGGGCAAGCCTATGCGGAAGTGGTGGTGGTGGTTGAAGAAGAAGCAACCATCCCTAAGTAGCCGAAACACCTTAGGAGACTCGAATCACTACTCAAGCAACCACATATGCTATGGGGATCAAAATGGGTTAGGTTGCGGAAGTCGGCGGTGGTGTAGCTGATGATGTGGTGGAAGCCCTAGGCAAAGATGCCAAAGTTGTCAAAATTTGATGGAGGAAAATGATGTTGGTGGTATTTTTGTGGGAAGGGGATGTCAATAGCTTCAAAACGAACTAAAGAACGTCAAAATCGAAGTTCGGATGAATTAGTTACGGACAAAACAAAAATCAGCCGAAGTCAATATCTACAGGTAGCGGACGTCCGGAAATGGACGGATGTCCGGTGGCCGGACGTCCGGTGAGCTCGGAAATCCGCTAATTTCGTTCTGTTGGGTGGTGCCGGTCGTCTGGTGAATGACGGACGTCTGGTGCTTCGAGGGGGTCTGGACGTCCGGTAAAACACCGGTCGTCCGGTGGGTCGGGGTCAACGCAGGATTTGAGCTCCGGGACGCGATTTTGGGCGGAAAATGGAGATTTCGGGGTCAAATTTGAAGAGATTTTGTGGATGGAAAGTGGGGAAACTTGGGGAAATGCTAGATCCACTCGAAAACAAGCAAATCTATGGATCAAAATCAACAAAACATCATCAAACCAACAAATCACAAAAAAAATTGGGGCTATTTTTGGTGGGGATTTTCGAAATTGGGGAAGAA
Organism: Triticum aestivum; assembly: GCF_018294505.1. NCBI lineage: Eukaryota > Viridiplantae > Streptophyta > Magnoliopsida > Poales > Poaceae > Triticum > Triticum aestivum. The sequence continues at coordinate 180,878,881 of NC_057796.1, forward strand.
CACAACAAAATCAAGCTAGAAAACTAGGGGTAGGGGCTCCAAATACGTGATCAACGTGGCTCATGATACCAACATGATGTGGAGTGGAACTCCGTACGGCCGATCTTTCACGAAAGGAGTGGATCCCGACTAAGAACACGATGAACGCACGGGGATACACAAGGGAAAACACAAGAGGAAACATGAGAGAGTCACTCAACCAACAAGAATAGATCACACATGCGCTAGATCGATGAACACAAAGGTGAGATACAAGATCCAAGTCCAACAAAGGAAAATACAAAGGTAACCGGTTCTTCTCCGTGAGGAGGTCTTGATGGGGCCACCCAAGAGGGGGTCTTGAATCCGCTTGGAAGGATCTTCTCCGATGGAGGCACGTCTCCGAGGAGAAGGTAACCAAGTGGATGAGCAAAGCTCTCACACAAACATGAGATAATCCTTTTCTAACCCTAACTAGGAGGAGGGAGAGGTCTATTTATAGTCTTAGTGCAAATGGGGGGTGAAGTGAAGGGGTACATGGGCCTCAGCCCGTAACTGGACACAGCCAGGGACCGGACGTCCGCTGGGCACCGGACGTCCGGTGGTTCCAGGGGGACCGGTCGTCCGCTAGCGCCGGACGTCCGCTGAAAGTGTTCTGTGGTCGGGACACTGGACGTCTGGAAGTCTCGAACTTCCGTTAATATTGCCGGACGTCCGGTGCGGGGTCGGACGTCCGCTCGCTGGGAGGGCTGTAGCTGGCGTAGGCTGGTCTTCAGGCGCCGGTCGTCCACCAAGGGTCGGACGTCCGCTCGCTGAGAGAGGCCGGTCGTCTGATGTCGTCCGGACGTCCGCTCGCTGGAGCTTCTTCGGTAGTTCCTTGTACTTGGTGTCCTCGTCGTCTTGTCCATGGTCTTCCTCTTTGTTCCTGGTCATGCATAGCACATATATTTGAGGTAGTAGCCATGTCTCACATGTGGAAAGTGATGGTTCGAAGAGGAGCGAGTTCACCTTGTGTCCAATGGTGTATAGTCGAGGTCTCATCTTATGTATCCTTGGGGCTTGGAGAGTAGTCGGAGTGTACATGGGGATGAACATGGGATGCTCCGCATCACCATGACGACTGGAGACAGGCGGGCGCCAGCGCATGCAGTGTCCTCGCTTCCTCTTTGGTGCTAAAGGGGAAGCACATGCGAGGAGTCCCGAGGCATCAAGCAAAGGTTTCCATATTGGTGCAACGAGACCAAGACGAGCAGGACAGCAAGACGGAGGTCACCGTGGAGCCCAAGGCAACGTCACCACCAGAGCCTTTGGCAGGCGAAGACCACCTTTAGTCAGGATAACTCGTACTAGTTGTCTCCCTTCAAATTTGGCCGTTGTTGGCTCCCTTCCCGCTCAATATTTGGGAAGAGGACCAGGCCTCTATAAATAGGACTAGCCACCACAGTAGGAGGCAACTCACCCTGAACTGATTCAGATCATCCTCACACTCACCAAGCAGAAGAACACCTGTCCTCGGGAGGCTGTTCTTCCCTTGTACTGTTCATCCTCAGCCCAAGAGGCAATCCACCACACCACACTAGAGTAGGGTATTACACCACAACGGTGGCCCGAACCAGTATAAATCTTGTGTCTCTTGTGTTGCGAGTTCGTCGAGCTAAGCTATGAGATTGCGGTGAGGCTGAGGGCGTGATTAGGTAGGGAGAGATCTTTGTGCGCACCCTAGTGTTCGAACCTCAAGGGTTCTGCCGGAACCCAAAATCTGACAGCAAGTGCCGCCTCCTCCGCCCTGGCAGCAATATATGCTAGCTCTGCTCGGCCTTGGTGGTGTCGCGGATGAGCAGCGGCTCGTCACGGACATACCTCTCCAATAGGTTGTCGAAGAAGGCCTGCACCCGCTCCTCTTTTGGCTCGGCCCAGCTTGGATCCAGGCCGTGCGCCTTGAAGTCCGGCATCATGGTGATGATGGCGGTCTGGCAAGAGTTGTTGCTCAACGGGACCACTCCCGCTGGCAACCCAAATAGAGACCCGCTGTCACAACCGGTTTTCCAATAAAATATTTATTGAGAAACCGATCCCTTTTACGGACCAGTAGAGAAGAATTCCTTCTCACGGGTAGACAATTTCTTGATCACAGAAGAAAAACCAGGAGTACTAAATATAATACAAGGTTGAGCGGAGACTGCTCAATAATTTATTACAAACACGCCAATGACACATAAAGGCGGATAGGGTGATATAACTACTAACTCACGAATAAAAGCGGTGGTGGAAATATCACAGCGAAGTGGGTGACATGACTCCTGAATCTAACAGCTCTTCGAGCGTCGGAGTGAGGCTCGAGGAGACTTATTGTGGGTGGCGGAAGCGTATATAATACAAGTGACCAATATCCAGGATCGCACGGGACTGACTGGGATTCCTCTAGGCGTCGGACTCACTATCAAACTCTTCATCCATGAGATCGCCTTCGTCAACATCTGGCCAAATCAACAAGCCAGGTGAGTACTATGAAAGTACTCGCAAGACAGTTCGGACATAAGATATAACAAATGTAAACATGATGCATATGAGCAGATTAACAAGCGCACTCAGACAATGAGATGATAATGCATGGGAAGTAAAAGGGGAGTCGGGCGGTAATCCTCCCGAAATCCCAAAGTAATACTGAGGGCCAATCGAGTGTCTGAATGACTCCTCGAAAGGATACAAAAAGAATAACAATGCCGCAGTCGGGCGTCAAGGCGACACCACATAAAGGGCTTATAATAGAATATAAATGACATTGCGTGCCACAGTCGGACATCTGAGCGACATCACATAAAGGGCTTATATCAAAAGTAAATAACAAGAGTGCCACAGTCGGACGTCTGAGCGACATCACATAAAGGGCTTATATCAAAAGTAATTAACAAGAGTGCCACAGTCGGACGTCTGACCGACATCACATACAGGGCTTATATCACAAGTAAATAACAAGAGTGCCACAGTCGGACGTCTGAGCGACATCACATAAAGGGGTTATATTTCATAACTTGATATCTCAGTAGCTCCAGAATTTAAATCATTTCAAGGGAATAATCAGGTATGAAATAAACAACAGGGTTAGTCCATCCACAGGAATAACGTTCAACCAATTTACCACTCAAGCTTGCTCACCGGGGAAATACCACGAGGATTTGACATAGATATGGATACACTGGTCACGGTCCTTGACCATGGATACGATGACTCGGAAGGATTTGACTCTGCAGAGTTTGTACTTTAACCACAGCCAACGGATTTCAGTAGTCACAAGGACTAGTTCCGTTTACGGTGTTTTAGGAGAAACACATCTAACCAGTACACACCCATTCAACATTCCGAAGCCAGGAATCACCCTCGGCAACGTTCAAGAAAAACCTTGAGACGGGGAGGCTACAACCTCGCGTAGCATGGGATCAAATTTATATACACGCGCTCTAAGGGGTGCCCCCCTCTCGGTCCCAACCGGAAACACCCATGCCCCCTGACCGGATGACTGGCTTTAATCCAGGGCCATGGAACCCTCATCCCGGCCCCTCTATTTGGTGTGTACACGGAAAGAGGTTAACAACTTACTAAACCGTATTCTTGGCAGAAAACATGTGGCAGCACGGAAGGGGAAGAACGATAACGTGACTCAGTCCACGTTAACATCGGAGTTTATCGGATGTCGTAAGGCTGGCATGTTACAACAATACCACCTTACTGCCTTTCATGTCACCACATGACTAGGCCATCTCTCATCAGAGATCACAGTAACTTCGGAACTCACGGATAGTTGCCTTACATGCAACGAGATACTCACCGATGCTCATATGCCATGCACAAACCATTCAAGCAAACATGCAAAACACCCGTCATATCAAAGGTTCAAACATGCTTGCCTGGTTCGGAGAAGTCGGAGTCTAGCTCGGCGAAGTTCGCGGCTCCGTCACCTCTTCCGGAACCTACGGTATAGCGAAAACGTACACTAACGTGAAAATCATCGCGTGCATAAAATTTGTTCCAAATTTTTTCCAAATAAATACTATAAAAAACTAGACAAAAATACAAGACTGATAGAAAAAGAATCACTCAAAAATCATGTTTTATTAAAAAGATATAAGGGTTTTAGTCCAGGGACTAATCTGTGATGAAACAGAAAAGATCCAGGGATTTTACTGAGAAAACAGAAAACGGTTTGGAGTAAAAGGCGCCAGCCCAAAGAGAAAACGTATGTGCCCGAAGGCGCCAACAGAAAACGGTTCGAGGGGGAAAACAAGAGAGGCTGACGGGGGGGTCCACACGTCAGGTTTGAAAACGGCCAACGGAGCTCGCCGGCGCCCGAAGGCTGCGGTGGTCGCCGGCGTTGAACCGCGGCGAGATAGAGAGATCGGAGGGTACCAAGAGGTTCAGTGTGTTCTTCCGCGTCGGTGGGTGGTGGACTTGGCCGACGGAGAGCACCACGTCGACGGCGACACTTTCTCCGGCGGACGGTGGTTCGGGCGATGGTGGAGTACTCCGGTGGGTGCTGCAAACTCCAAATTGAAGCGCGGGTCAGCAGAGTGGATGCACTAGAAGGCTACTGGCAAGAGCTGAGGGGTAGGGGTGCACGCACGGGAGCGAATCGAGCTGGGTCCCGTGGCGGGTCGAGGCGGCCGGAGTTGGGGAAGAAGGCTCCGTCGGGGCTCTTCCAGTGGCTTGGCGTGGTATTGGTGGAGTGCAGAGGTGGTGTGGGTTCGAGTTCGAGCTCAGGGCCTCTATTTATAGGCGATCCGAGGGGGTGGCCGTGAACGGGATATCTCCGGTGAGCGATTACGGCGAGGCAGTGGTTGGGCAGGGAGTTTAAGTGGCCAGGCAACATCAGGGAGGTTCACTGGTGTCGTTCCCCCGCTAAACCTCGGTCGGGCTTGGCGTAATGCGCCGATCCTCGACGGGGCGGCCGTACGGGCACGGCGGCGGCAGAGAGCGCGCTCCGCGCCTACCAGTTCACGACGAAGGATGGCAGCGCGCACGGGGGAGTGGGTGGCCACGTGGCGGCCTCCGGTGGCTTGGGCGGCGCTGGACGGCGCCGGCCATGCTGCGCCTCTCTCTGGCAGCCGCAAAGCCGCTGCTGCCGTCGCTCACGGGTGGCGCACCTCCTCCTGCTCGTCGCCGACGCCCGCAACCTTCCAGGCGATCGTGCGGCGCAGGGATAAGAAGGAGGGGACAGGGAGCAAGGCGCCACCGCGGTACTGGCGAGATCGACGTCGGGCTCTGAAGAAAACGACAGCAGTTCCTGAAACTGTTAACTGAACTTACTGAACATGACAGCAACAGTGCCCTTCAAGTGCTCGACGAAATGATTTGGCATGAAGAAAAAATTTTCTGGAGCTGGGACTTGGTGAGGGGACCTCTCAATGCACCCAGAGGCTGCCTGAATTTTCTCAGATTTTTAGGAGGAGGATTCAAATGAATTTCATCAAATTTGGCAAATAAGGTCCAAACTTGCGGCAAGTACAATTTGAAATATTTGAACTGGAGACCAGTGGATCTTCATGGATCCTGGTTGAGGGCTCAAAGGACTAGCTAGGGAAATTGGTTTGGAGACAAAACTCAAAGCAGAAAGGGTAGCTCCTTTGTAAATCTCCAAGAGCTAGAATAGAAGGCAGAAATAATTTTTGATAAGAAATAAATGGGAGAAAAATTATGGGGAGGTTCAACTTGCTGGATTTGAAGTATAACTTGACACAAGGATGGGGAATGGCTTTTGGGAGGGGATTTCCACTCATGTCAATGGCAAGAGGAGATTTTGAAAAGGGGAGAAGATCATTCCAAATGCCATAGGGCTATTTAAAAGATTTTTCAAAAGAAATTTTCCCAAGTGAAAAGCATTTGGTTTTGAGTCCAAATAAGAAGGGAAAACCTCCAAGACCAAAAACCAAGTCTTGGGTGAATCCAAACAAAATACTAGTCATAAAAGAAATTTTTTGAGAGGGAGAGTTCTTTAGAAGAAAATTTAAATACCCTCCTCAAATCAAAATAAAAGTTTGGAAAAGCCAATTAAAATTTTTGGGTGTCACAACACCTACCCCCTTAGGAAAAATCTCGTCCTCGAGATTTCAGCTGATCCTTAAATAGATGTGGGTACTCTGCCAGAAGGAAATCTTCTCTTTCCTATGTAGCTTCATCCTCGGTGTGATTGCTCCACTGAACCTTGAAGAATTTTATTGTTTTCTGACGGGTCCTCCTTTCAGACTCTTCCAATATCTTTACTGGACGCTCTCTGTAGGTGAGGTCTGGTTGCACATCAATGCTTTCATGAGATACCTGCTTTTCCGGGCTGTTCACGCATTTTCTCAATTGTGAGACGTGGAACACGTCATGGACGTCTGACAGCTCCTTGGGTAGGTCTAGTTTGTAGGCCACGGTGCCTCTTCGTGCAACTATACAGAATGGTCCAATAAATCTCGGGGCTAGCTTCCCCTTAATTTTGAACCGTTGCAGGCCCCTCATAGGAGACACTCGGAGGTATACGTAATCACCGGGTTTAGAGCTGACCTCACGATGCTTTTGATCGTAGTAGCTCTTCTGTCTGCTTTGGGCTGTCTTGAGTCTGTCCCTGATTTGCTTAACCTTCTCCTCGGCCTCCTTGAGCATGTCTGGGCCGAAGATACGACTGTCACCTGTTTCTGACCAATTCAGTGGGGTACGACACCTCCGTCCGTACACTTCAAAAGGTGCCATTTGTAAGCTGGCTTGGTAACTGTTGTTGTAAGCAAACTCGGCATATGGCAAACTTTCTTCCCAACTGGATCCATAGGTGAGCACACAGGCTCTCAGCATGTCCTCTAGGATTTGGTTCACGTGTTCCGTTTGTCCATCAGTCTGAGGGTGGTACGCTGTACTGAAAGCTAGTTGCGTGCCCAGAGCTTGTTGCAGGTGATCCAAAATTTAGAGACAAATTGAGTGCCTCGGTCGGATATTATAGTCTTTGGGACTCCATGCAAACAAACTATACGGGAGAGATATAGCTTGGCTAGCCTTTGAGTGGAGTAGGTCGTCTTCACGGGAATGAAATGTGCTACCTTGGTTAGCCTATCTGTGATGACCCATATGGCATCATTTCCGCGTTGCGATCGAGGTAGTCCGACGATGAAGTACATTCCAATTTCATCCCATTTCCACTCAGGTATCCTGTTTGGCTGGAGTAGCCCTGCTAGCTTTTGATGCTCGGCTTTAATGCGCTGACAAGAATCGCAACTAGCAATAAATGCGGCTATATCCTTTTTCATACCGTGCCACCAAAATCTTTCCTGAATGTCTTTGTACATTTTGGTTCCTCCAGGGTGGATCGAGTATGGAGCGGTGTGGCTTTCGGTTAGGATTTGTTGCTTGAGTTCCTCAATGTTAGGTACGCAAAGTCTGTCCCCGTACCATAATATTCCTTCATTGTCTGTGACGAACTCTGAAGCTTTGCCAAGGCTCATTTTTCTCTTTATTCCTTCGATGTTGGGATGCCCTTGCTGAGCCTTCTTAATATGTTCCATTAGGGTGGGATGTATCTCCAGATTTGATACAGTGCCCTCAGAGACTAACACCATGTTGAGTCTAACGAACTCCTGCTGAAACTCAGGCCTCAAGTTTTGTGGACCGTCGTTGCCCGGGCTGGGGTTCCGACTAAGAGCATCTGCCACTACATTTGCTTTCCCTGGATGGTAGTGAATGTCGACATCATAGTCCTTGACCAATTCCAACCAGCGTCGTTGTCGTACATTTAGTTCTGGTTGCGTGAAAATATATTTAAGGCTCTTATGGTCTGTATATATTTCACAACGATTTCCCAGTAGAAAGTGCCTCCACTCTTTGAGTGCATGGATGACTGCTGCTAGCTCCAAGTCATGAGTAGGATAATTTTCCTCATGCTTCCGCAGTTGCCTGGAAGCATACCCGACAACTTTGCCATCCTGCATCAGTACACATCCGAGGCCCTTCCGAGATGCGTCACAATACACTTCAAAACTCTTGTGTATGTCTGGCACAGTTAAGACCGGTGCGGTTGTTAGTTTCTTCTTGAGTTCTTGGAAGCTTTTCTCGCATGCTTCTGTCCATACAAACTTCTTGTCTTTCTTGAGCAACTGTGTCATTGGTTTTGCCACAGTGGAGAATCCTTCAATAAATCTTCTGTAATATTCGGCCATTCCTAGGAAACTTCGCACATCTGTCACGTTGGCTGGTGGTTTCCAGTCAAGTATGGCTTTGACCTTTTCTGGGTCTACGGCCACGCCTTCTTGGGTTAATATATGGCCTAGGAAACCAACTTGCCTTAGCCAAAATTCACACTTGCTAAATTTTGCGTATAATTTATGTTTCCTTAATTCTCCCAAAACAATTCTGAGATGCTCAGCATGCTCTTCTGGTGTCCTTGAGTATACCAGAATATCATCAATGAATACCAGAACAAATTTGTCCATGAATTTCATAAACACTTTGTTCATGAGGTGGACGAAATATGCGGGGGCGTTCGTCAGTTCGAACGGCATTACTGTGAACTCATACAATCCGTACCTGGAGGTGAATGCTGTCTTAGGGATATCTTCTGTCCGTACTTTCAATTGATGATATCCTGATCTTAAATCAATTTTTGAGAACACCTTGGCTTGTGCGAGCTGGTCAAACAAATCATTTATCCGTGGCATCGGATATTTGTTTTTGATGGTGACCATATTGAGAGCTCGATAGTCTATACACAATCTCAGTGTCCCATCCTTTTTCTTGGCGAATAATACTGGCGAACCCCAAGGTGAGGAGCTGGCTCGAATAAATCCTTTGTCCAGTAATTCTTTTATTTGCTTCTTCAATTCTACCAACTCTGAGGGTGCCATTCTATAAGGTTTCTTATAGATGGGAGTGGTGCCAGGTGCTAGTTCAATGCTGAACTCTATTTCTCGGTCTGGTGGCATGCCTGGTAGTTCTTCAGGGAACACGTCGGGAAATTCGCACACCACTGGAACCTTTCTCAATTCTGAAATGTCCACTTTGTTCAGCTTTGGTTGCCGTGACCGTGGTTTTTCTTGAGCTGTAACCTTTATTGTCTTGCCGTGATGATGGGTGAGAATCACAGTCCGATTGAAACAATCCATAAATCCCTTGTTGGTGGTCAACCAGTCCATCCCTAGGATGACATCCAGTCCTTTATTTTCCAACACGATGAGATTAGCCTGAAACTTTAGTCCTTCGAATTCAATGATTACTCCTTGGCAGTAACTCTGAGTGATCTGCTTATTCCCGGGGGACTTGATGATCATAGATTTTTCCAAGGGAAGTATCGGAAAACCATGTTGTAAAACAAAACTCTTCGAAATGAACGAGTGAGAAGCTCCAGAATCAAACAAAACCGTGGCAGGTACTGTGTTGACAGGGAACGTACCGAGCACGATGTCTGGGGCATTCTGCGCTTCTCCCCTGGTCACATGGTTCAGGTGACCCTTCCTGTGATTGTTGTTGGGGTTGAAATTGTTGCGCTTGGGGGCTGGATTATTCCCACCATTGTTCGGCTTGGGGACCGAGTTCCTTGGCTTTGGGCACTGTTTGGCATTGTGCCCTTCTTCACCACAAGCATAGCAAGTGACCCCTGGACGGTACGTGAAGTCCTTGTCCCTGGAATGAAACTGCCTGGTTGGCCTTAGATCAGTAGTCGTGGATTTTCTTGCTTCATTCCTCTGAACATCAGTCTTGCTTCGGTTGTTGCGAGCAAGAGTCGTCTTGTCCCTTTTCCGCTTACGAATATCTTCCAGACTGCGGCGCTCATTCTCCAAGGTAATGTCCTTGTCAACCAGAGTTTTAAAATCTGGGAAAGTGTGTACGACCAGTTGGCATCTTAATGCTGGTGCCAGGCCGTCCAAAAACTTTTCCATCCTTTTGTTCTCAGTCATATGCTCATCGTAGGCATAACGAGATAGCTGGGTAAACTGACCGTTGTATTCTATCACTGACATGCCTCTTTGCTTGAGGTCATCAAATTCTCTTTTCTTGATTTTTATGATGCTCCTGGGGATGTGTGCCCCACGAAAGCCTTCCTTAAACTCTTCCCAGGTGATGTTGTGTTCACTGGGATGCATGTGTAGGAAGTTTTCCCACCATGCTGCAGCTGCTCCAGTGAGGTAGTGAGGTGCATAAAGCACCTTCTCATGATCTGAGCACTGAGCAATAATCAGCTTTCTTTCGATGTCACGAAGCCAATCATCGGCTTCAAGTGGCCTATCAGTGTGAGCAAACGTTGGAGGGCGTGTCTTCTGCAATTCAGACAACTTGGAGTGTGGTTGGTATGGCTCACGGTGATTCCCCATATTGATGACGTGATTCATCATTTCTTGGTGTTGCTGTTGGCTTTGTTCGAAAAGGCGGCATACTTGAGATAAGGCTGCTTCACTGTCCTGTTGACTAGACTGTCCCTGAGTGAAGTTGTTGCTTGTTTGTGTTCCATAAACTTCTTCTGGTTGATTGGGCATGGAACGAGTCCACGGACGAGACATTTTCCACTCTGGGGTATTATTTTGCAAAACTCATGAGAAGAACTGTGTGGCACAAGGAAAATCTTGCAAAGGCAAAAATTTAAAAGACCTCAAGATTTTTCAAGAAAACATAAACGATTTCGCCCGGAGAATGACTGCTTAACACATATCTTACACGCGATACGCGAACATACGATACATCACTCAGGATGTGCGCACACACTCCTGACATGTCATTTAGGCTAGCATACTCCTCCGGGATCCTACATGAAGCGCACATGAAAACTACAAACTAACGTACATAAAAAACATATCATACATGCAGACACAACGCGCGGCTACTCGGTGCACTCAGTCGGAGATGGTGAAGATGTCCTTCCCCTTGCCGAGGGTAAGACCCAGCGGTGCAGGAGACTCAACCTCCACCTCCTCCCTAGTTGGCTCCAGGCGCGTAGCACTGCGCTGAGGTGATGGCGCGGGTGCGACAGGCGGCAGTGCGGGTGCGGCAGGCGGTGCAGCTCTGACTGGAGTAGGAGCGATGACTCGGTCAAACTCCTCAGTGGTAGGCAAACGGCATGCAGTGGCCAAAATGGCCGGTGCATAATATGCTGAGGACGAGACGAAAGTCAGTGGCGGTGCCCTGTGGAGAAGCTCCTTCCTGCTGGCAGGACCGCCCCGAACTAAGTCCATGCGGGCAGCCACAAGATCGTCCACGAGGTTGTCGAAATCTTCCTCCAGAGCTTTGAGATACTCAACGAGCATCCCGATAGCTTCATCTCGCTCTCCCCTATGGCAGGCGAATGCATAGTGACATGTATATGGCACAGGGCATGGAAGGTAGCGGTAGCGACGAGTCTTCATCATAGGGAGGATGTCCCGAAGGCGAGCTATCGCCTCACGGGCGGCCATCTGCATGGCATGCCTCTCCGTAGGCATGGCCCTTCCCACAAAACGGAAGTGGCGAGACGCAGAACGTCCTCCCTTGAATTGCACCACGGCCTGGTGCATAGACACGTCGTCGTTGAGCTTCTGCTGGTAAAGCGTGAACTCCGGACGCGTCGCTGGCCCGATCGCGAGCTTGGTGATGGAGATGAGGAGTTTGAAAAACCCCTCGGGCACATTAGTGAACACCCGAGTCTCGCCGTCGTTGCCAGCCATCTACAAAACTAGGCAAAAATTCTGAGTAGTCAAATCATAAATTTATGATGACCAACAGAAAATAGCTACATTTGCAAAATGCTGAAAAAGCGCTAAAGACTCTAATAACCGATTAGCGATCACACCTAGTGGCTTCCTACAGTCAGCCTGGCTCTGATACCAAGCTTGTCACAACCGGTTTTCCAATAAAATATTTATTGAGAAACCGATCCCTTTTATGGACCGGTAGAGAAGAATTCCTTCTCACGGGTAGACAATTTCTTGATCACAGAAGAAAAACCAGGAGTACTAAATATAATACAAGGTTGAGCGGAGACTGCTCAATAATTTATTACAAACACGCCAATGACACATAAAGGCGGATAGGGTGATATAACTACTAACTCACGAATAAAAGCGGTGGTGGAAATATCACAGCGAAGTGGGTGACATGACTCCTGAATCTAACAGCTCTTCGAGCGTCGGAGTGAGGCTCGAGGAGACTTATTGTGGGTGGCAAAAGCGTATATAATACAAGTGACCAATATCCAGGATCGCACGGGACTGACTAGGATTCCTCTAGGCGTCGGACTCACTATCAAACTCTTCATCCATGAGATCGCCTTTGTCAACATCTGGCCAAATCAACAAGCCAGGTGAGTACTATGAAAGTACTCGCAAGACAGTTCGTACATAAGATATAACAAATGTAAACATGATGCATATGAACAGATTAACAAGCGCACTCAGACAATGAGATGATAATGCATGGGAAGTAAAAGGGGAGTCGGGCGGTAATCCTCCCGAAATCCCAAAGTAATACTAAGGGCCAATCGAGTGTCTGAATGACTCCTCGAAAGGATACAAAAAGAATAACAATGCCGCAGTCGGGCATCAAGGCGACACCACATAAAGGGCTTATAATAGAATATAAATGACATTGCGTGCCACAGTCGGACGTCTGAGCGACATCACATAAAGGGCTTATATCAAAAGTAAATAACAAGAGTGCCACAATCGGACGTCTGAGCGACATTACATAAAGGGCTTATATCAAAAGTAAATAACAAGAGTGCCACAGTCGGACGTCTGAGCGACATCACATAAAGGGCTTATATCACAAGTAAATAACAAGAGTGCCACAGTCGGACGTCTGAGCGACATCACATAAAGGGGTTATATTTCATAACTTGATATCTCAGTAGCTCCAGAATTTAAATCATTTCAAGGGAATAATCAGGTATGAAATAAACAACAGGGTTAGTCCATCCACAGGAATAACGTTCAACCAATTTATCACTCAAGCTTGCTCACCGGGGAAATACCACGAGGATTTGACATAGATATGGATACACTGGTCACGGTCCTTGACCATGGATACAATGACTCGAAAGGATTTGACTCTGCAGAGTTTGTACTTTAACCATAGCCAACGGATTTCAGTAGTCACAAGCACTAGTTCCGTTTACGGTGTTTTAGGAGAAACACATCTAACCAGTACACACCCATTCAACATTCCGAAGCCAGGAATCACCCTCGGCAACGTTCAAGAAAAAACTTGAGACGGGGAGGCTACAACCTCGCGTAGCATGGGATCAAATTTATATACGCGCGCTCTAAGGGGTGCCCCCCTCTCGGTCCCAACCAGAAACACCCATGCCCCCTGACCGGATGACTGGCTTTAATCCAGGGCCATGGAACCCTCATCCCGGCCCCTCTATTTGGTGTGTACACGGAAAGAGGTTAACAACTTACTAAACCGTATTCTTGGCAGAAAACATGTGGCAGCACGGAAGGGGAAGAACGATAACGTGACTCAGTCCACGTTAACGTCGGAGTTTATCGGATGTCGTAAGGCTGGCATGCTACAACAATACCACCTTACTGCCTTTCATGTCACCACATGACTAGGCCATCTCTCATCAGAGATCACAGTAACTTCGGAACTCACGGATAGTTGCCTTACATGCAACGAGATACTCACCGATGCTCATATGCCATGCACAAACCATTCAAGCAAACATGCAAAACACCCGTCATATCAAAGGTTCAAACATGCTTGCCTGGTTCGGAGAAGTCGGAGTCTAGCTCGGCGAAGTTCGCGGCTCCGTCACCTCTTCCGGAACCTACGGTATAGCGAAAACGTACACTAACGTGAAAATCGTGGTGTGCATAAAATTTGTTCCAAAAAATTTCCAAACAAATACTATAAAAAACTAGACAAAAATACAAGACTGATAGAAAAAGAATCACTCAAAAATCATGTTTTATTAAAAAGATATAAGGGTTTTAGTCCAGGGACTAATCTGTGATGAAACAGAAAAGATCCAGGGACTTTACTGAGAAAACAGAAAACGGTTCGGAGTAAAAGGCGCCAGCCCAAAGAGAAAACGTATTTGCCCGAAGGCGCCAACATAAAATGGTTCGAGGGGGAAAAGAAGAGAGGCTGACGGGGGGGGTCCACACGTCAGGTTTGAAAACGGCCAACGGAGCTCGCCGGCGCCCGAAGGCTGCGGTGGTCGCCGGCGTTGAACCGCGGCGAGATAGAGAGATCGGAGGGTACCAAGAGGTTCAGTGTGTTCTTCCGCGTCGGTGGGTGGTGGACTTGGCCGACGGAGAGCACCACGTCGACGGCGACACTTTCTCCGGCGGACGGTGGTTCGGGCGATGGTGGAGTACTCCGGTGGGTGCTGCAAACTCCAAATTGAAGCGCGGGTCAGCAGAGTGGATGCACTAGAAGGCTACTGGCAAGAGCTGAGGGGTAGGGGTGCATGCACGGGAGCGAATCGAGCTGGGTCCTGTGGCGGGTCGAGGCGGCCGGAGTTGGGGAAGAAGGCTCCCTCGGGGCTCTTCCAGTGGCTTGGCGTGGTATTGGTGGAGTGCAGAGGTGGTGTGGGTTCGAGTTCGAGCTCGGGGCCTCTATTTATAGGCGATCCGAGGGGGTGGCCATGAACGGGATATCTCCGGCGAGCGATTACGGCGAGGCAGTGGTTGGGCAGGGAGTTTAAGTGGCCAGGCAACATCAGGGAGGTTCACTGGTGCCGTTCCCCCGCTAAACCTCAGTCGGGCTTGGCGTAATGCGCCGATCCTCGACGGGGCGGCTGTACGGGCACGGCGGTGGCAGAGAGCGTGCTCCGCGCCTACCAGTTCACGACGAAGGATGGCAGCGTGCACGGGGGAGTGGGTGGCCATGCGGCGGCCTCCGGTGGCTTGGGCGGCGCCGGCCACGCTGCGCCTCTCTCTAGCAGCCGCAAAGCCGCTGCTGCCGTCGCTCACGGGTGGCGCACCTCCTCCTGCTCATCGCCGACGCCCGCTCTGAAGAAAACGACAGCAGTTCCTGAAACTGTTAACTGAACTTACTGAACATGACAGCAACGGTGCCCTTCAAGTGCTCGACGAAATGATTTGGCATGAAGAAATTTTTTTCTGGAGCTGGGACTTGGTGAGGTGACCTCTCAATGCACCCAGAGGCTGCCTGAATTTTCTCAGATTTTTTGGAGGAGGATTCAAATGAATTTCATAAAATTTGGCAAATAAGGTCCAAACTTGCAGCAAGTACAATTTGAAATATTTGAACTGGAGACCAGTGGATCTTCATGGATCCTGGTTGAGGGCTCAAAGGACTAGCTAGGGAAATTGGTTTGGAGATATAACTCAAAGCAGAAAGGGTAGCTCCTTTGTAAATCTCCAAGAGCTAGAATAGAAGGTAGAAATAATTTTTGATAAGAAATAAATGGGAGAAAAATTATGGGGAGGTTCAACTTGCTGGATTTGAAGTATAACTTGACACAAGGATGGGGAATGGCTTTTGGGAGGGGATTTCCACTCATGTCATGGCAAGAGGAGATTTTGAAAAGGGGAGAAGATCATTCCAAATGCCATAGGGCTATTTAAAAGATTTTTCAAAAGAAATTTTCCCAAGTGAAAAGCATTTGGTTTTGAGTCCAAATAAGAAGGGAAAACCTCCAAGACCAAAAACCAAGTCTTGGGTGAATCCAAACAAAATACTAGTCATAAAAGAAATTTTTTGAGAGGGAGAGTTCTTTAGAAGAAAATTTAAATACCCTCCTCAAATCAAAATAAAAGTTTGGAAAAGCCAATTAAAAATTTTGGGTGTCACACCCGCCAGCCCTGACGGCCTTCTCGGCCTTCTCGGCCTTGCCGGTCCTCTCGACCCCGCCGGCCTCGTCGACCTTGAGCTGGAAAAGCCTCTGGAAAAAATGGGTGTGCCCCAGCACCGTGAAATGTTCTTCAAGCCAGGGCAGAGCCTCATGATGTCAGCCGCGTTCCTGAAGTCCCAGGCCGGCCTCCCCTTGTTGTGCGGTGGGGCGGTCCGGAGGCGGATAAAGTCGGCCCCAATCATCTCGAGAGTGAGCCCGGCCAAAGTGAGGCGATGGATCCTGGTGGTGGCGACCGTGAGCTTCTTGTCGTTGGCATCGACATCGCCCCAGTATTTCATGTAGACCGGCGGCGCCCGATGGACCCGGCAGAACTCCTGCAGATCTGCCTCCTCAATCCAGCACCACCGGCCCTGCCACTCTTCCCACCTCTCCTTCTGGGCACCCTTCGGGTACGTACCCCTCTCCTGGGTCCTCGGGATCCAAGTGATGCACCCAGAGACGGCGCCCCCTGGCTGGATGCGAGGATAGAAGTAGTAGCGGAAGAGCGTCGTGCCGGGGAACACTCAGGCAAAGCCCTCGCAGAGATGGGCGAAGAAGGCCATGCACGCCACAACATTCGGCGTGAAGTCCAGAAGGTGAAAGCCATAGGTATGCATGATGTCGTTGAATAAATCAGAGAAAGGGGGGCACAGCCTGTAGGAGAAGTAATCAACGAAGAAGGGGTACCGGTTCGGACCGGCCTCGGCAAAGGCGGCGGGGATGATGCGCGTGGTAGGGTGCCCCGACGTCTCCCTCCCCCACAGGGGCCTGAAGTAGTCCCTGAGGGTGACCGCATCGACCGTCGAGGGGAAGAGGGCGCAGGACGCTCTAAGCTCCGCCAACTCACTCTCCGGCACCTCCTTCCCTCCGTCATCTTTAGCCGCTCCCTTGCCCTTGCCTGTCTTGGGTGCCATGACAACTAGGGGGGTGAAGAATCGAGGGCAATGGGGGCGCGGCGGCGGCGAACAGGGGCAAGAGCTCTGA
Organism: Triticum aestivum; assembly: GCF_018294505.1. Taxonomy (NCBI): domain Eukaryota; kingdom Viridiplantae; phylum Streptophyta; class Magnoliopsida; order Poales; family Poaceae; genus Triticum; species Triticum aestivum. The sequence continues at coordinate 180,895,634 of NC_057796.1, forward strand.
CTTGCGCTTGAGTAAGAAGAAGAGGGGAACGGCGGTTCTGAGATTGGAAAAGGCACGGAGGGTAAATGAGCAGCGCCCCTCCGGTTTTCCCTTTTTTATGGGGAAGACGCGGGCTGCCTCTTTACCATTTACTACGACGTGACACAAGTGTGCAGCAACCGCCCCACGCACGACCCCCACGTCACGCATTCAACGCGGATCGTGGGGAAGCGTAACTGACGATAGAGTTACCGCGGCGGATACTCTGCCACGCATGCCCGCGCACTGTTCTGGGCCTGGCCCAACAACGCTCTGCGCTTATGTGTGGCCCAGGCCTGGGGGCTCCTGTGGGTGTACAAAAGTAGGGGCCTTTTGTACCCCTTTACTTGTGCACGGGCAGTTGTAGCCACACATGCGGCCACGCTTGGTGAGGCGGACGAAGCAAGGAACAAGACTACCAGAGCAGCGCTGAAACCAGATGCGCGAAAGAACGAAGGGGCAAGGTGGGTTTCCCCCAGCAAGAGCCTTGCCAGAGACGACCTACGCTGCCCCGGCAAGAGCCTTGCCGGGATAACTTACCCAACACCAGCAAGACTGCCACCCATGAGCCTGAGAGTTCCGACACCATCGACAACATTGGAACCAAGGCTCAGGAGGCGCCTGCATGGTGGCATGCAGATCTTTGTGAAGATTGAAGGCCTGCAAGACTAGATGAGAACCAGAAGACGAAGCCCCCGGGCAAGACCCTTGCCGGGGATGCCCACGAGACCCCGGCAAGCTCCTTGCCAGGGACGTCTGCAGGGCCACAACCAGACCCGCACTTATCAAGGTTTCGCTGCCCCATGGCCATTCCGACGCAGCAGCCAGCCTGCCAACTAGGCACACACCTACGTGGCAGCATGCAGCTTCTAGGCCAACCAGGCAAGCATGTGCGTGGTGGCATGCAGATCTTCGTGAAGGCCCTGCCACCAGACCAGCTCAGCAGCCAGCCAGCCAGCATGGCGCTGCATGCCTCATCACCCTGGACGCGTGCCGAAGCAAGGCGAGGCGGCGATGGGCGAGACGAGCTTCTCTGCCGTCCCCGATAAAGCAAGAGGACACATAGGCGGCGCATTAAATGTGTTTGTCCTATGATGTTTGGAGATAAACTTGTACACTGTAGACACTTTCCACCTCCTGTGTGCCGCTGTGGCAGCCCCTTTGACATATAAAACGAGGCCCGAGGCGTACTGAGGAAGGATTCAGACTTTTTGGGTTAGGCATGCACCACAGCTAATTCAAGTTATCAAGAACACCAAATATACACCAAAGCAAGACTAGGGTATTATGTGTCGTTTGCGGCCCGAACCTGGATAAAATTCCCCCGCGTTGACCTTCTAAACCCGCTCTTTCCACATCCCCGCGCCCTATCAACGGTAGTAGGGATTCCCTGTGATCCCATAGGTGTCGTTTTCCCCGACACATGACCCCGGATATCCAGCCCCTGGAGGTGTCGCCTGCAGCAATGGACCAGCGGCCAAGTCTACAGGGCCTGGACATCCGGCCTCAGCCCGGACATCCGGCCCCCGGCCGAAAATCCGGCGCCCAACACCGAACGCACCCGAAGCTGAACCACATCAGCCCGGACATCCGGCTCTTCCCGAGCCGCCGGACATAGGGCCCCCAGCCCGGACAACCGGACCCCACCTATCCAAAGAGCGTCAAGGCCAACCCCGACCACCCGGACATCCAGCGCCAGCCCGGACATCCGGCACCTCGTGAAGGCCCGGACATCCGGCTTGATGCCCGGACATCTAGCCTCCCTTGTCTGCGCATAGTGTAAAGGCCGAGGCCCATGTACCCATTCGCCCACCTAGACTATATATACTCCTCCTCCTCCCTCTTTCTAGGGTCAGCGTTGTGATAGCTCATATGTGAGATAGAGCCTCGCTCATCCATCCGGATCTACCCCACCGCGAGGGACCGACACCTCTTCGGAGAAGATCCACTTGGATTCAAGACCCCTAACGGGAAGACCACAAGACATCCTCGCGGTGAAGAACCGGTTATCCTATGTATCGTCTCTTGTTGGATTTGGACCATGTGATCTCTATGTGTACTCGGATCTAGCATATGTGTGACCGAATCTTGTTGGTTTGAGTGATTCTTTCGTGTTTTCCCTCGTGTTTCCCCTCGTGTTCTTCGTGTTCATAATTGGGATCCACTCCTTTCGTGAAAGATCGGCCGTATAGGGTTCCACCCTACATCAAAATCCTATGAAGGTGATGAGGTCTTGATGATCTAGATAGATCCTTCCCACAAGGGGGTCTTGAATCCCTATGGATCTTCTCCAGTGGAGGTCTTGAACTCCGATGGAGCCTTCCCTCTCTCTCTCTCTCAAGGGGAATCCCACAAGGGGAGATACATGAGCTAAGCTTGAATGTCTTGATCTATTCTTAGCTAACCCTAAAATGGAGGAGAAGGAGGGATATATATAGGTCCAATTCAAGGGAGGGGTAAGTGAGGGTGAAAGGGTAAAGTTACATGGGCCTTGCCCAAATCATGCCCACAGATGCACTAGCGGACATTCCGGTACGGGGGACCAGACAGTCCGGTGGAAACAAAAACTTTTGGGCGTCCAGAAACTGTAGTACCGGACTGTCCACTTGGGGGACCGGACTGTCCGGTAGTGCAATTTCTGCAGAGACCAAAACTGCTCTCTGGATGGACCGGACTGTCCGGTAGTGCAAATTTTGCACCGTTTTGTCCATTGCACCGTCTTCTTCCATCATCGCTTACAAGCTTCCCTTGCGGACAGTGTAGGCGTACACTTGCACTTGCACTCCTGCTCGTCATCCGTGGTGCTCTGATGATACCTATGCATGTACACGAGAAGAGTGTCAAGTAGTATACCATCCTCAAAGGGGTCAAGTGAACATGTGTAAAGGAGATGATTGACCTTTGTGTATGTGAAGTAGATGCCGCACGTGTCACTCACCAAACGGACTCTTGACATGGTGATGTCCGTAGGATGCTCCGCATCATCTTGGCATGCGCCTAGTCGTTCCATCAGTCTTGGATCTCAGGGCATAGTTTTTGAACATAGTCGTGGCGACCTTATGAGCCATAGCGCCGCCTCTTGACGTAGCATCGTGCGGGTCTTGACTCCCGCCAGAGTGACGACTTTTGTCGCCAGAACGGCATGGAGAGTGCTCTCCACTGCCCACGTCCACCGGAGGCATCTGGCTCGGCATCTTAGAGGCAGACGGTGCAACCATCGTCGCACTCTTCTTCTTGGGCACCATGGATTAAGAAAATGGTGATACTTGCACGAGAACTGCTAGAGTAGATTCGCACAAGGGACCCCCCCTACCTGGCACGCCAAAGATGTCAGGGTATGATGATTTATGGGACCAGCGAGGGCCCTTTGCAGTTCGTCAGGGGATCAAGGACCCAGAGAGCAAATTAGAGGTTAACACGCGAGGTTTTTCTAAGTTTGGGCCGCCGTGGGGGCGTAAAACCTTACTCCTTCCTTTTGGGTGTATTGACTTGGGGCTCAAGTTACAAACGAGTGCAACTTGCTGGCAAGGTGCATGCAAGGTGCGTGCAAGGTGCAGCTATTGTGTAAGTGTGAGCAAAGTGTCGACCTGTGCCTAGGTAGCCATGGGCCTCCTTTTATAGACAAAAAGGGGTCACCATAGTGGCAATATGGTCACTACATGTATGGAATACTGGCTTCGACGTTATCCAACCTCATCCCATCGGACTAGGATAAGGACATCTAATGCATCCTGAGCTGATAATGATCCTTAGATAAAAAGGCATCTCTCCTTCTGTGCCCTTGGTCCGACCGCATCCTATTGTCTTGACACGTCCACTAGATGGGTGTCTATAAAGTTAACCTTTATGCAACATGTTGACACATGTCCTGATGACCCTCTCTAAGTCGCCTTCCCGGTCGACACCTAATCTTGACAAGCCATCAGTTGGTCGATGAAGTGGAGCGGCCGAAAAGTGAGAACGGGAACTTCCCTGCAAGGAGCTTTCTGGGTCTTGGCTTGCCGTTAACTGGAATCTCGACCTGGAGTACTAACTTGGTACTTCTCGATGACCTTCCTGGAGGTCTTCTGCACGGTCTTGTATAGCAATGTCTTGAGTCTTATTTGCAGTAGTCCTCCGTCAAGCCTTGCCGTCATGAAGGCTACAACTGCCTGTGCACAAGTCAGGGTACTAAGGCACCCATATCTTAGTGCACCGACATTCAGCTTATGGCTCAAGACGTTCAGCGTGAAGCCTAAGAGCAGCAATGCTCAATTAGCTGATTGCGGCGGGGCCATGATCAGCAAGCTCTAGATGGTGACCTGGCTAGAAGGTACCTTTGTGGAGACAATCGAAATGTGGCAGCGTGAGTGGTTTTATATCACTGAGCTGCCCGCTGAAGGCCATATGAAGATCTCGGCTTTCTCAGCCGGCCCCCCGAGGAGGTTCGTTTCATAGACAAAGAAAGGCCTTGATTGGGGCAACCCGGAAGAGGTGATGATGCTTCAGAAGAGGATCCAGTCCATGAAGGACAAGGACAACAAGCTAGTGGATGTGATCCAGGTCATGCTGCAACACTGCATCCTTCCTCTTCAACTCTGAGCCAATTTGATGTGGCTTTATAAGCCCGAGGACATAGTAAGTGTGCGGAACTTCTTTTGCACAACCTTGGATGGGATGTGGACGACGTTTTTCAAGCTCTCACAGAATGAATTCCCCGCGGAAGGGGAATACTGCGACCTCGACACCAAAAATGGTCCAACCAAGGTAATACCTGCCTTACTCATGTTTATTTACCTTCACTATCTTCGAATTTCCTCATTCAGAATGATCATTGACTGCCCTTCCCCTACCATAAATGGTTTGCTAGGGTGCAGAAGATGAAGTGCCCGACACCATTGCCGAAGGAGGCCCAGGCACCTCATCTTGAGGCTCTTTTGGCCGAGACACCATATGTGGTCCTGACCAAGGGGAAGAAGGAGCAGAAGAGGAGGGAAGGTCTACACACCCGAGGTCCTTCGAATGCCAGATCCGAGGACACTTACGCCTCCTCCATCTGCGAGGAGGAAGAGGCGAAGGAGGACGAGGGGGAAGGAGTGTCTTACCCCGAAAGGAAAAGGGCGTCATCCAAGGATGCCGAGGAGCACAACCCTCCTCGGGCCCACAGAAGGCGTCGAAAAGCCTCCGTGGACCAGTCGGCAAGCCGTCCATCCCATCGTGCTCTTTGATTCTTCAAAGGACGGCCTCCTACTACCGCGTAGGTCAAAGCCGTTGCCGAGGAGGTGCTTAACTGAATACACTTTGCTTAACATGTTTTCATATACACATCCTTGACACGCGACCCACTGCTTGCCTTTACTGCTCGCAACGCGCCTTCCTTGGTAACAGGTTGTCAGAGAGGGGGACGGACGAGCACACCATCCCTCCCCTGCTCGTGATGAGCTAGGGGAGGTGTCATCGCACCAGACCACTTCCTCTATTAACGCGGAAGGCGCCACCGGTGTTCCTACGGCCAAGGCTAACACCTTGGCTGGCGAGGACCAAAGGAAGGAAATCCCTTTGGCCGAAGAAGGAGGGCTTGGACGACCCGAGTCCTCTGCCCCGGCCGCCCCAAAGTTGCTGCAGTGGCCGGAGACCTCCATCCCTGCCTCTACGTAGGGTGGAGCCGGAGTGACCCTACCATCCCCTCCTGCACGAGAGTAGGCTTTCACAGGGTTGCCTGAGGAGATGGAGGTGGCTTTGACGAGTTCCTCCATCATTATGGAGCATCGTGCCCTTCTTGGCACAATGTTGAACAACTTCTAGTCCGTAGAGATCGGAATCAGGGAGGCCTTCAAAGGCCTTTTTAAAGGTTTTGAGGCACGACATATATAACATGTTTATCATTTTAGTAATTCCTAGGCATTTAGTTAACACTCGGCCTATAGAGTAGCCCTTGACGGACGTCTCTGGAAAGAGTTGTTCGAAGACTATAAAGAGATTAACTACAAATGTGCACATAGGAACGTAACGACCAATAGCCCCCGAGCCCCAAGTTAGTTTTAATAAACTAACTTGGGGGGGGGGTCGTTGTTTGTTTTTTTAATTCATATGAGAGTGAGAATGCAGTAGCCCCGAGACTCTGATCGGATTAGTAAAGCTGACCAGAGGATCAATATCGATACAGGAGCCAAATAATAACTTAATTTGCAGGCCTCGGCTCCGACATCCAACTCGGAGGAGTTGGCAGAGCTGAACACAAGCTAGTGCAGTAGAAGAGGACATGGATCTGCTTAGGAAGCAGATGCATCAAGTGCAAACTAAGCAAGAATACATTCCCCAAGCTTTTAAAAGATGTTGCAGAGATTGTTTTAACACAGGCCTTTTTGATTGTTATCCAGCCGCCACCTCAAAGCTCGAGGCCCTCCGAGCTGAGCTTAAAGAGGCTCAGCAAGAAGCATGTCGGTGTGGAACGACACCTATGGGATCACAAGAATCCCTACTACGGTTGCCGGGGCGCGGGGTTGCGAGAAGAGCAGGGCTAGTAGACAGCACAAGGATCGTTTACCCAGGTTCGGGCCGCGAGGATGCGTAAAACCCTAGTCCTGCTTTGGTGGGTGTATTTTAGAGAGTTCTTGAGCTCTCGAACTAGCTGTGATCAGTGCGTGGTTCGAAAGAGCCGAATCCTTCTCCAGTATGCCATGGGCCTCCTTTTATAGTCGGAAGGGGCTGCCACAGTGGCACACAGGAGGTGGAAATGCGTATAGTGCCCTGAGCTTATCACTCGTATTACAGGACAAGACGCATTTAATGCGTAGCTTAGGTGTCCCCCTTCTTTATCGGGGACGGGGGCGAGGCCCGTCCCGTTCGTCACCCTCCTCCTTGCTTCGACACGCGCCTTGGACAGCAATGTGTGCGGTGCCATGTAGGCAGGCAGGCAGGTGAGGTGGCGCGGTGGTGGAGCCTTCACGAAGATCTGCATGCCGCCACGCAGGCACTCAATGAGTTGGCCTGGGGGCTGCATGTTGCCACGCAGGTGCCCACCCAGCTGGTTGGGTCTGGCAGCTGCATGTGAACGGTGGTGGAAGCTTGGTTGGCGTGGGCCTGGCGGTGGCCCTGCTGGTGTCCTTGGTGAGGGCCTTGTCGGGTGGCCCGGCAATGGTCTTGCCGTGTGGCCCGGCAAGGGTCTTGCCGTGGCGCGCTGTCGTCCCGGCAGGGGCCTTGCCCGGGGTCCGGTGGCCTTCCTCGGCAAGGATCTTGCAGAGGATCGTCATCTTCTAATCCTCATCTGATCTTGAATGTGTCTTCACAAAGATCTGCATGCCACCACAGAGGTGCCTTCCCGAGCCCTGGCCCTACGTGGATGATGGCGTTGGGGACCGTGGGCTCAAGGGTGGCTCGCTCTGTTGGTGTGGGGCGAGCTGACCCGGCAAGGGTCTTGCCGGGGCTGCTGAGGCTGCCCCCGGCAAGGGTCTTGCCGGGGGAACCTGCTTCGTCCCTTTGCTCCTTGTGATCTTGGCCTTGGCGTTGCTCTGATTATCTTGGGCTTTGGTCTTACCTTGGCTCACCTCCCCTGTTCTGCTTGGTGTGACCGTGGGCGCAGCTCCGACTGCCCGTGCACAGGTAAAGGGGTACAAAAGCGTGCCCCTCTTTTTGTACACCGACAGGAGCCCCCGGGCCTGGGCCACACATAAGCGCGACACGTTGTTGGGCCAGGCCCAAAACGGTGCGCGGGCAGGCGGGGCGGTTTTTACCGTGGTGAGACTTTTCGCGCGCTGCGTTTCCACGACCCGCGGCGCGGCGTGGAGGGGTGTGCGTGACGTGGGCGGCATGCGTGGGGCGGTTTCCACGCGCATGCATCATATCGCAGTAAAGAGGCGGCTCGCGTCTTCCCCGTAAAAAGAGGGAGGCGTGGAGGCGCGGCTCATTTACTGAAACGGGCCGGGTCACGGTCTTCAAGGCGTCCACTCCCCACGATCACGGGGTGGGGAGAGGTCGCTTCACCCGTCCCCTCAGTTCTGCACGTCTGCCACGCATGCTTCATGCGCCTGGGGTGGCAAGCGGTGGAGGCGGGAAACCGGGCCGTCGCTGGTTGGGGCAGCGGGTCGGTCCTGATTCCCTGCGCCTCCAGTGGCTGGATTGGCCGAGCGGGGCCGCCGAGCCCCAACCCCGCCCCTTTATAAAGAGGGGGAAGGGGGGATGGCGCCCCGCATTCTTCTGTCATCTGCCTCCTCTTGCTTCTGCTTCTTCCTTTCACTCGCTATGAAGAAAGGGAATCCGGGTCCCTCGACGATGGCGGCGAGGGTCGCCGCTCGACAGCCCGTCCCTCCTCCTGAGCCCGTGGTGGTGGAACCGGCCGCGAGGGGAAGGGGGAGGGGGCGAGGCCATGGGCGAGGCCGGGGCAGAGGTCGTAGTGCTAGGGGAAGAGGAGGACGGGAGGCGCGCCGGCTTCGCCCCCGCCAATGGTGCCTTTCCCGATGGAAGGCCATGTCGGAGACCAGCCCCGCGAGTTCTTCATTTAGGCTGCGCCGGCCTCCGCGTCGCCGTCTCCGTCTTCCCGCCCCGTTTGCTTGGGAGATGGAGCGTGACCGGCCCCAATCCCTCAGATTGCACATGAGGGGTTGTGGGAATGGGGGCACGCGGGTCGACGTCGACTTCCTGGCTCCTCGGGTCATGTACCTCCGTCGTGGGTGGAAGACGTTCGCTCGCATGCACAGCCTGACGGCGGGGCTCGTCCTCTACTTCAAATTGATGGAGGACGGCCTGCTCTCCGTCAAGGTCTTCAGAGACTTCGGGACTCGCCTGAAGTGCTGCGTGGAGAGCTCCTCCGATGGAGATTCCGACGATGGAAGCTCTTCCTCGAGCGAAAGTGATGAGGAGGACAGCGGGGAAGATGATGAGGACGAGTCCGACTAGGCGTCGGACGCCCCGCGCCTGGGCAGGTGCGGCAGCAGCAGCATCTGCACCTAGCCGCTCCTCCGGCAGGGTTTTGCCGGGGGTGGGGCCAGCTCCTTGAACTTCTCGGGGCCGTCTCCTTGAGCGGCTGGAATCGGGAGGCTGCGGAAGATGAAGAGGGCGGGCGGCAAGGCCGTCAACTCGGAGTACATGGGCACCGACACCTTCGTCGCGTACTGCTAGTCCTGCCGCCTCGTCTTCCAGCTCCTTTCCCGGCACCGTCATCATCGGCCCGCCCCTGGGCGGTCACCGAGGTGTTTTCTTGGTGCTTTCTGCCGCTCGTAGCTCGCCTAGGCGCCCCTTTTGCCCTCTTGCCTCCTTGACCTGCCTCCTGAGGAGAGGGATAAGAAAGGGATTACGGGCATCTTATCCTTCTTCTTTAGTTTGTAAGCCTGCGGGCCTTTGTTAAATTTAGAACTTGTAATCCCCTTGCTCATGTTTTTCATTCCGTACGAACTGTACCTGTATGGGATGTTTTTAATGAAAAAGGGATGCTTGCCGGGTTTTTCGTTCGTGGGTAAATCCCGCGACAAGGAGCGAATCCTTGTTATTGTTTAAGATAAATGTTTTTCGCCCGGCAACAGGCCTTGCCATCCCCCCACCCCACTCGACCATTCTCGCGCTCTTGGCGGAGGCAGGGATGAAGTGGGCTTTAGGCTCCTCATTCTACCTCCTTGCCGCCGCGGCTACAACCAAATCCGGACCCAGGAAATAATCCTTAGGTATAGGAAAAAGGGGAGCACGGCAGCCTAGAGATAAAAACGAGGTTTCACATGCCCCAGTCCTGTTCCGAAATGCATGACAGAGGATAAAAGACTTATCTGGATCTGCAGCCCCCCGGCAATCTCATCTTTCCGCGGTTGGATCCTTGTGCTTGCAGCCCCCGGCAACTCTGGTTTGCCGGGGTCGGGACGCCGGTCCGTTTTCTTTCTTCCAAGTAGCTCGGCAGAAGTGCTCATGTGCCCTGCGAACCAAGAGAGGACAAAAGAGAAACAGATAGACGCGCACTCGACCTCTAAGCTAGGGGTTAGTCGCTGCTGAGCACTATCAACCGTAACCAAGGAAGAGACTCGACCTAGCATGCATGCTATGACTTAGGGCGCCAGTGCTTCATTTATTTATGCTCAGGGTCTGCGCCTGGCTTTGTACGAAGGGTTACATGCCTTGCCGGCAAAGCTTTTACAAAAGGTGGCTTGCCGGGAGGGCCGGCAAGCCGCGCCTTATGGGTAAAACTTGCGAAGATGCTCGATGTTCTAGGAGTTGCTCACTGGGACGGCATCTTCGGTCTCCAGGCGGACTGCGCCGGTCCTGGTGACTCATATTACCCAATAAGGGCCTTCCCAGTTCGGCATCAACTTGTTGGCATTCTTGGCTGACTGAACGTGCCGAAGAACAAGGTCCCTTCCTCAAAGCTTTGGGCATGAACCTTGCGGCTATGGTAGCGGCGCAAGGCTTGCTGGTAGCGCACTGCTCTCATAGCCGCCCAAAGACGATCTTCCTCAAGGAGTGTCGCGTCATCTTGGCGCAACTGCTCTTGCTCAAGCTCATCATAAGCGAGCACTCGAGGTGACCCGTATATGAGTTCCGTGGGGAGAACTGCTTCTGCCCCGTAGACCAGGGCAAAAGGTGTCTGGCTGGTGGCTCGATTTGGCGTCGTCCTGATCGACCAAAGAACCACCGGCAATTCATCAATCCAGCGCCTTCCGCTCTTGCGCAGCTTGTCAAAAGTCTTTGTCCTTAGGCCTCGCAACACTTCAGCATTCACCCTCTCCACTTGGCCGTTGCTCCGTGGGTGTGCCACGGAAGCAAAACAGACCTTGTTGCCGAGGTCTTGAAGGTATTGCATGAAGGTGTGGCTCGTGAACTGCGTGCCGTTGTCGGTGATGACTCTGTTTGGCACACCAAAACGGTAGACCGGTCCCTTGAAAAACTTGACAGCTGATTGAGCAGTCACCTTTCTCACTGCTTCCACCTTCGGCCACTTTGTGAACTTGTCGATCGCAATGTACAAGTACTCAAAGCCCCCGACAGCACGGGGGAAAGGGCCCAATATATCGAGCCCCCAGACCGAGAATGGCCAGGAGAGAGGGATTGTTTGAAGGGCTTGAGCTGGTTGATGAAGCTACTTTGAATGGAACTGACATGCTTCACACTTGGTTACTAGTGCCGTCGCATCCTAGAGGGCGGTGGGCTAGAAGAAACCTTGCCGGAACGCCTTCCCGGCAGGGGCCCTCGACCCAATGTGGGAGCCACATATGCCTCCATGTATCTCCGCCAACAGCTCCAGTCCTTCCTCCCGGGGGATGCACTTCAATTTCACACCATTTGGCCTTCTTCTGTACAGGATGTCATCGATGAACTGGTACAGGGCGGATCGACGGGCTACTTTTTCCGCTTCTTCCTGCTCCTCAGGAAGCTCCCCTGTTTGGAGGAATTGGACGGTATGCTGCGCCCATGCCGGAGCCTGGGGCTCGATGGCAAGGACCAAAGGCATTTCTTCCACCATGGGAGCGGCTCTCTCTACGGCCAGGGCTTGACGCCCTGCCGGAGCCAGTTGCTCTTGGGCAGGCTTAGCGTCCGCGGCAGCACCCTTGCCGGCAGCCCCAGGGGGCTCGGTAGGAAAGTACTTGCCGGGACCTGATTTCCTCCGCTTGTTCTGCCCTGCTGATGGTTCGACGGATGGTTGAGTTAACCGGAGCAAAAAGGTACCTGGTTCCACAGGTAGCTTGAATGCGGCACGCTTTGACAGGTAATCAGTGATGTCGTTCTCCGCTCTGGGGACGTGCTCCACCTGGATACCGTCAAAGCATTCCTCCAGCTTCCTCACCTCATCTACGTAAGATTCCATCAATGGGCTCTGATAATCCTTGTTGACCTGTCTAACAATGAGCTGTGAGTCACCCCTGACGATGAGCTTCTTAACCCCGAGGTCTGCCGCGATCCTGAGACCGGCAAGTAATCCCTCGTACTCAGCACTGTTGTTGGTGGACATCTCCCTGGGGAAGTGCATTTGGATCACGTACTTGAGGTGCTCTCCGGTGGGTGCGACGAGCAGCACACCGGCACCGGCGCCTTGCAGCGAGAAAGCCCCATCAAAGTACATGATCCAGTCGCGGTCTGCTTCCTTGCCGGGGAGAGTGGTCTCCTGGATTTCTTTGTCAGGCGTCGAGGTCCATTCTGCAATGAACTCCGCCAAGACTCTGCTCTGAATTGTCGAGGTACTTTCAAACTTTAGACCAAAGCTTGACAACTCCAAGGCCCATTCCACAATCCTTCCAGTCGCATCTGGGTTATGTAGTATCCGTTGTAATGGGAGGCGGGTGACGACAGTGATCTCGTGGGCTTGGAAGTAATGACGCAGCTTCCTCGAGGCCATAAGGAGGCCGAAGAGCAATTTCTGCACACCGGAGTACCTCGATCTAGCGCCCTGCAAGAGGGAGCTGACAAAGTAAACCGGGTGCTGCATCATCTTCTTCTTCTGCACCACCTCACTTGACTGCGCGGGCACTGCCTCGGCGGCATCAGACTCTGCTGGGGGCCTCGCCTTGCCGGCACCAGGCCCTGCCGGGGGAATTTTGGGCTTGGCATCCACTAGTTCCACCGCCGTCACTGCCTCCTCGTTGACCTCCCTCTGTGCCACCAGCGCGGCGCTGACCACTTGATTCGTCGCCGCCAGATACAGCAGCAACGGCTCTTGTGGTTTAGGCGCAACTAGTATTAGCGTGGAGGAAAGGTATTTCTTTAGATCCTGCAATGCTGCCTCGGCTTCTGGGGTCCACTCTATTGGGCCTGCCTTCTTCAGATCCTGCAATGCTGCCTCGGCTTCTGGGGTCCACTCTATTGGGCCACTCTATTCAGCGGACTTGGAGATGAATCGGCAGATGGCGGCAACGCAGCCGGTGAGCCGACGCACATGCTTGATCCGCTTGGGTGCCTCAATCTGCTCAATAGCCTTGATCTTGTCTGGCTTTGCCTCGATCCCGCGCTGCGACACAAAGAACCCGAGAAGCTTGCCGGATGGAACGCTGAAGACACACTTCTCAGTGTTCAGCTTTAGGTTGATCTTGCGCAGGTTAGCAAATGTCTCTTCCAGATCTTGCACAAGAGTTGGCCCGTCCTTGGTTTTGACAACTATGTCATCCATGTAGGCCTCCATATTTCTATGGAGCTGAGGTTCAAAGCCAATTTGGACTGCTCTTGCAAATGTTGAGCTAGCGCTCTTCAACCCGAAAGGCATCCGTAAAAAGCAATACGTACCACATGGGGTGATGAACGCTGTCTTTTCTTCATCCTCTCTTGTCATGAAGATCTGGTGGTAGCCCGAGTAGGCGTCGAGGAATGACAACAGATCACACCCGGCCGTGGAGTCAACAATCTGGTCGATGCGCGGCAACAGGAAGAGGTCCTTAGGACAAGCCTTATTGATATCTGTGTAATCAATACACAGTCTCCACTTCCCATTCGCCTTGCGCACCACTACCGGATTGGCCAACCACGTCGGGTGGAGCACTCCTCTCACAAAACCTGCCGCTTCCAACTTCCTGATCTCCTCTGTGATGAACTCCTGCCTCTCCAGAGCCTGCTTTCTGACCTTCTGCTTGACGGGCCGCGCGTGGGGGCAGACAGCTAGGTGGTGCTCAATCACCTCCCTGGGAACACCGGGGATGTCGGATGCTTGCCATGCAAACACATCGACATTCGCCCGCAGGAAGGTGACGAGCGCGCCTTCCTATTTGCTGTCGAGGGTAGAGCCTATGGTGAAGGCCCCTCCTGTGCCATCCTCCCCGACGGGCACCTTCTTGGTCTGCCGTGGCTCGGCCCTGGATCTCTTGCTCTTGTCGGTAGAGCTCTCTGGCACATCCTCGACGGTAGCACAACACTCCGAGGAGGTGCGCTTGCCGGAGTGGGTGCGGGAGGTCTTGCCGGGCTTCTTCTTCCCTCTCGGGCCTTCAGCGGCAGGAGCAGGTGCCTTGACGGTAGCTGCTGCAACTGCTTCCCGGTAGAGTTGGTCGGCACAGATCAGCACGTCTTTCTTGTCGGAGGGGACGGAGATGATGGTCAACGGCCCGGGCATCTTTAGCATGTTGTTGGCATAGTGTGATGCCGCCATGAACTTGGCTAGTGCCGGGCGGCCGAGGATCCCGTTGTAGGGCAAGGGGATCTCGGCCACATCGAAGATGATCCTGTCCGTCCTGTAGTTCAACTCTCCTCCAAACGTCACGGGCAGTGTGACCTTCCCCTTTGGCTGGCTCCTCCCCGGATTGACCCCTTGAAACGTGCTCGTTTCCTCGAGGTCTCCATCAGGGATTTGCAATATTGACAGGCGAGATCGGGTTCAGGCCGGCCCCGCCATCAACCAACATCTTGTTCACCCTGAGGTTGCGTATTGTTGGTGAGACCAACAATGGCATACACCCGACTGCGGTAGTGCGGTCAGGGTGGCCCTCGGCGTCAAAGATGAGGGGTGTGCTGGACCACTTCAGCGGCTTCTGAGCGTCGAACGACGGCTCCGCTGCTGTAATCTCACGCGCCTACTGCTTGAGGTGGCGGTGAGAGGTATGCAGCAAGGCGCCGCCATCGACGCACATGGCCTCCGTAGCCTTCTGGAACCCTTGCTCACCAGACTCGTCGTCCTCGTCGTGGTCGTCGTCTTCTTGTTTCTTGTCATGGCCCCGGGCGGGCCTCTCTTGCTGGTTGTCCTTGCCGGGGCGGCTTCCTTGGCCGCCACGCTTCTTGTCGGATCCCTCAGCACCATCCTGGTCCTTCTCCTTGTCCCACCTCTCGTACTCAGCTTTTTGCTTCTCAGTAAGCAGCTCGACTTGTCGGCAGTTCTGGAGGTCGTGGCCCTTGGTGCGGTGGATCTTGTAGTATTGCTTGCCGGAGCTTCCTGGCTTGTTGGGAGCCGCCAAGGCCTGGCAGGTGGCGCACCCGGCAATCTCCTTGTCGGGAGCGCTTGCCTTGACCTTCTTGCCGGCATCGGTGTCGTCAGATCCCTCAACGACAAGCACGGCCTTGCCCTTGCGTTTCCTGTTGCGACGCCGGCCCTTCTTCGTCGGGGTAGCGCGGCGTCCTCATCGGTAGAGTCGGTTTCCGCGCCGGCGTCTTCGCCGAGGTACTACCTTCCCTCTTCAGCCCGAGCACATCTATCGTCTAGAACGTACAGCTCGGCCACATCCTTAACCTTGGTTATCGCCAGCTCCTCGCGCATCTTGCGATTGCGCACGTTCTGGTGGAACGCGCTAATCACAACGGCGGGATGAACATCGGGGATGTTGTACTGCACCCGGCTGAATCTCTGGATGTACTTGCGCAGGGTCTCCCCTTCCTTCTGGGGAACGATATGTAGATCACTGGCCTGGCCATGAGCTTGGTGGCCTCCTGTGAAGGCGCCAACGAACTCATGGCACAGATCCGACCAAGAAAAAATGGAATCCACCGGCAAGTGCATCAACCAAGACATCACATTGGGCTTGAGCGCCAGCGGGAAATAGTTGGCAAGCACCTTGTCGTCGCGAGCCCCAGCAGCCTGCATCATGATGGTGTAGATGCTGAGGAACTCGGACGGATGGGTCTTGCCAGTGTACTTCTCGCCGACGTCGGGCTTGAACGTGCGGTGGGACAGCCACTGGAACTACCGCAGCTCACTGGTAAAGGCCGGGCTGCCCACCTCGTAAGGTAGGCCGCCGGAGCCCCCCGGTGCCGGGTGGTCCATAGCGGGTCCCGCCTGCTTGTCCGACTGGCGGCGCGTTTCGCGCCGGCGCTCGACGGTGGCTCGAGCGTCTTCGTGAACTCGTTCCTAAAGGACCTGGCACTGGTCGCGGAGGGTCCGCGGGTTGGACGATGCTATGGAGATGTTATCACAAGCGTCGTCACGACGGGCCGACGCCCGCGGCATCTGGCGAGGAGGAGGAGAGCGCATCGTGGCCGCAACTCCCCCAGTCCTCCCAGCGCCAGCATGCAGTGGCTCGGTGGAGCGCCAACCCGAGGGTCCCGCCGGTCGCGGATCGTCTTTGTTGGCGACGGCGACGAGGCTCCGGATGGTGGCCCTCCACTCGTCAAGCTTCTCTGTAGCAGGAGGGAAGTCGAGGAGCAGCTGCGCGCGTGCCAAAGCTTTTGCCGGCGTGGGCGGCGGCGACAGCTGTGTGGATCGCGGAGCGCTTCGACTTCTAACTACGTTAGAAGGAGCTCCGTCACGACCCAGCGGCTGCGTGCCATTTTCGCCAGCGCTTCGGCAGGCGTGCTGAACCCCTTCATCCTGCGGACGACGCACAGGGCTCTTCCCACGGCGGTGCCCAGGGTCACCAATGCGGTGACGCTGCTCAACGCGCACACCATGGGAAGAGCGCGTAGTGGTCGCCGGTGTGGGCGTCCTGGAGGTCGCTGCACCGCCCGGAGGTGGCATAACGACACCCCTGGAGGGCCCCGCGCCACCTGCGGGGGCCCAGCTCCGTCTTTCGATCAGGCGACGTGTAGCCGGTCGTCTGGTGCGCGAACGACGTCGCTCGCCAGGCTCTGACTACCAAGGTGATGCTGGTGCTCGCGGACCGTGGCCCGGGTCCTGTCTGCGACCGGTCCACTGCCCGCCCGCACCGGCACGGGCCATTCAGCTCCCAACGAGCCGACCGCCGTGGCCGTCTTCTTCTTAGGAGCCATGGTGACGAAGAACTGCTAGGATAACTACGAGACCAGATTCCCACAATTGCGCCCCCTACCTGGCGCGCCAAAGATGTCGGTGTGGAACGACACCTATGGAATCACAAGAATCCCTACTACGGTTGCAGGGGCGCGGGGTTGCGAGAAGAGCAGGGCTAGTAGACAGCACAAGGATCGCTTACCCAGGTTCGGGCCGCGAGGATGCGTAAAACCCTAGTCCTGCTTTGGTGGGTGTATTTTAGAGAAATCTTGAGCTCTCGAACTAGCTGTGATCAATGCGTGGTTCGAAAGAGCCGAATCCTTCTCCAGTATGCCATGGGCCTCCTTTTATAGTCGGAAGGGGCTGCCACAGTGGCACATAGGAGGTGGAAAGGCATACAGTGCCCTGAGCTTATCGCTCGTATTACATGACAAGACGCATTTAATGCGTAGCTTAGGTGTCCCCCTGCTTTATCGGGGACGGGGGTGAGGTCCGTCCTGTCCGTCGCCGCTCCTCCTTTCTTTGACACGCGCTTTGGCCAGCGATGCGTGCGGCGCCATGTAGGAAGGCAGGCAGCTGAGGTGGCGCTCGATGAGTTGGCCTGGGGGCTGCATGTTGCCACACAGGTGCCCGCCCAGCTGGTTGGGTCTGGCAGCTGCATGTGAACGGTGGTGGAAGCTTGGTTAGCGTGGGCCTGGCGGTGGCCCTGCTGGCGTCCTTGGTGAGGGCCTTGCCGGGTGGCCCGGCAAGGGTCTTGCCGTGTGGTGCGCTGTCGTCCCGGCAAGGGCCTTGCCGGGGGTCCGGTGGCCTTCCTCGGCAAGGATCTTGCTGAGGATCGTCGTCTTCTAATCCTCATCTGATCTTGAATATGTCTTCACAAAGATCTGCATGCCACCATAGGGGTGCCTTCCCGAGCCCTGGCCCTACGTGGATGTTGGCGTTGGGGACTGTGGGCTCAAGGGTGGCTCGCTCTATTGGTGTGGGGCGAGCTGCCTCGGCAAGGGTCTTGCCGGGGCTGCTGAGGCTGCCCCCGGCAAGGGTCTTTCCGGGGGAGCCTGCTTCGTCCCTCTGCTCCTTGTCGTCTTGGCCTTGGCGTTGCTCTGATTATCTTAGGCTTTGGTCTTACCTTGGCTCACCTCCCCTGTTCTGCTTGGTGTGACCGTGGGCGCAGCTCCGACTGCCCGTGCACAGGTAAAGGGGTACAAAAGCCTGCCCCTCTTTTTGTACACCGACAAAGCCCAACAACAAAAGACTGCGGTGAAGAAGGCCAACGAAGAGCTGGCCGAGAAGAAGGCATCCCGCGGCAAGGACCGAGCATGGGTTACTGATGTCGAGGAGGACATAAAGGCTTTGTACGCAGAGCGCAACATCCTTCAGGTTCACTGGAAGAAGAAGGCCACCAAGCTCGAGAAATTAAGCTTGGCGACCCACAAGTATAGGGGATCAATTGTAGTTATTTTCGATAAGTAAGAGTGTCGAACCCAACGAGGAGCAGAAGGAAATGACAAGTAGTTTTCAGTAAGGTAATGTCTGCAAGTGCTGAAATTGTAAGTAGCGGAGTAGTTTGATAGCAAGATAATTTGTGACAAGAAAGTAACGATAATAGTAACAGAAGCGCAACAAGGTAGCCCAATCCTTTTGAGGCAAAGGACAGGCCAAAATGGTCTCTTAGGATAAGCAAAGCGTTCTTGAGGGTACACGGGAATTTCGTCTAGTCACTTTCATCATGTTGGTTTGATTTGTGTTCGCTACTTCGATAATTTTATATGTGGGTGGACCGGTGCTTAGGTGCTGTTCTTACTTGAACAAACCTCCTACTTATGATTAACCCTCCCGGAGCATCCGCAACTACGAGAAAAGTATTAAGAATAAATTCTAACCATAGCATTAAACTTTTGGATCCAATCGGTCCCTTACGAAATAGCGCATAAACTGGGGTTTAAGCTTCTGTCACTCTCGCAACCCACCATCTAATTGCTACTCCACAATGCACTCCCTTAGGCCCAAATATGGTGAACTGTCATGTAGTCGACGTTCACATGACACCACTAAGGGAATAACAACATACATACTATCAAAATATCGAACACATATCAAGTTCACATGATTACTTGCAACATGATTTCTCCCGTGACCTCAAGCACAAAAGTAAATACTCACAAATGATAAACATGCTCATGATCAGAGGAGTATTAAATGGCATAATGGATCTGAACATATAATCTTGCACCAAATAAACCATATAGTAATCAACTACAAGATGTAATCAATACTACTAGTCACCCAGAAGCACCAATCTATAGTTCTGGTAACCAGATTGAATACAAGATATGAACTAGGGTTTGAGAGGAGATGGTGTTGTTGAAGATGTTGATGGAGATTGCCATCCCCAAGATGGGAGAGTTGTTGGTGATGATGATGATGATGATTTCCCCCTCCAGGAGGGAAGTTCCCCCGGCGGAATCGCTCCGCCGGAGGGCAAAAGTGCTCCTGCCCAAGTTCCGCTTCGAGACGGCGGTGCTCCATCCCGAAAGTCTCCTCCTTATTTTTTCTAGGTCAAAATGACTTATATACCAGAAGATGGGCACCGGAGGTGGGCCGAGGAGGCCACAACCCACCAGAGCACGCCTGGGGGGCCTGGCGCGCCCAGGTGGGTTGTGCCCACCTGGTGGCCCCCCTCTAGTGTTTATTGGCTCCAATATTTCTTAAATAATCCATAAAAAATTCGTAAAGTTTCAGGTCATTTGGAGTTGTGCAGAATAGGTGGCCTGACTTAGCTTTTCCAGGTCCAGATTTCCAGCTGCCGGAATTCTCCCTCTTAGTGTGTTCCTTGCAAATTATGAGAGAAAAGGCATTAGAATTACTCCAAAAAGCATTATTATGGATAAAAACATTATAAATAACAGTAAGAAAACATGATGCAAAATGGACGTGTCAACTCCCCCAAGCTTAGACCTCGCTTGTCCTCAAACGAAAACCGAAATCGAAAAACATGTCCACATGCTTTGAGAGAGAGGTGTCTATGAAAACAAAATACGGACATAGAAGCATCATCTTGATTAATATAACATCAACAAAATTAAACATAGGACTTTTATCATAGAACTTTTATCATATGCTTCTCATGAATAAGTAATAGTTCATCACACAATCGAAGTATAAAGCAAAAACTCTATTAGAAACCGACAGACTATGTTCTCAGTCAACTTTGCGACTGCATCATCTTTTTAGGAAGGGTCACGTATCGGAGCATTAGGCAAGTCCACATACTCAACCATCATATAGTCTTCTATGATTTCTAACACTCACCTCGTACACATGAGCAAAACGTTTCAACCGAACACCTAGAAAGATAGGGGCTTATAGTTTCGCCTCCCAACATACTCACCTCAAGGATGATGTCAACAATAATGACTCATGCCATCTATATTCAACTAGACATATGTGCCTAGATCTTTCCTCACCACATGATGCTTGCCAAAGGAGAAAAATAAAAGGAATAGAAGGAAAAGTTTGACTCTTTGCATAAAAGTAAGTGCATAAAAGTAAAGGATAGGTCCATCGCAGAGGGAAGCAGAGGTTGCCATGCGCTTATTTGTTTGTATGCTCAATCCTTAGTGCAAGAGAACGTCACGTTGTATTGCCCCTTAAGATGACAACCTTTATTATGTAGTCTGTAGCTTTTATTCTTTGCATCCAAGTTCGTACAACGCTCAATTTTCTCTTACACTAAATGATCTCACACTTTTAGAAGCAATTTTATTGCCTTTTTGCACCGATGACAACTTACTTGAGGGATCTCGCTCAATCCCTAGGTAGGTATGGTGGACACTTGAAAAAGATTTGGGTTTAAGGGTTTTTGGATGCACAAGTAGTATCTCTACTTAGTGTGGAATTTTTGGCTAGGAAAGGTAAGGGAAAGCACCACATGTTAAAGGATCTATGACAATATGACTTCTGTGTGAATATAAACAAACATAAACCATTAAGTTGTCTTCCTTGTCCAACGTCAACAATTTTGGCATATAATATTTTGATGAGGACTCACAATCATAAAAGATTTCTAGGATAGTATATCTATATGTGAATCTTCTCTTCCCTTATAAATTCTTTCATGAGTTGCATCATTGACTAATGCTATGTTTGTCAATCTCTAATAAACTTTTCTCCTTATACTTTTCCTTATGTGGTGCCATCACCTACCATAGGATTAGTATATAATCTTATTGATTTATTTCCTTTCTTCTATTTATTTCCTTTCTCTTTTTCTTTCTTTATTTCTTTTCTTTATTTGCAACATGAGAGTAAAGAAAGCAAAAACTCAAACTAACTTTATTATATAACTTGCACATGATTACAAGGATAGATCACTAAGCAAACTCTCAAAGAAGAAAGGATCAAACTAAACATTATTTCATCTAAAAGAAAATGATCGAACTAGGATAAGTAAAAGCAAAAAGATGGTGGGATGATATATACCGGGGCACCTCCCCCAAGCTTGGCGGAAGCCAAGGGGAGTGCCCATACCCGATACTCAATTCTCATTTGGTGGTGAAGAAGATGGTGGTGGTGATGAAGCAATCCTATCCTTAAGGATCAAGAGGTTCTCTAGCCGACGAATGACTCTCCGGAGATGGATGATATGCTCTTGATGCAGAATATTTTCGCAAGTAAGATACTTATTCTATATGTGAAGTATTTCAATGACGCGAAAAGCCTCAATCTCAGCAGGAGTAAGATGAGGTAGGTAGGGCTTAAGGATATCCTCTTCCTCCTCCTCGGCCAGCAGCTCTTGTGCTGCTCCCGGGGGTGGATCTAAGGTAGCTTTCTTGCCCTTGTCTCCCTTGATGGCGTCTGTGGGCTCCTCCTGCTTCGTCTCGATCTTCATCAGCCAAGCATCTTCTTCCATGTTGTTGGAGGAGCAAGAAGACATGATGCCTGGCTTGATAAATCTGACTGGAAACAGCAAGAGAAGAGAATAGAGGATTTCTCCACAATACGGTGATCAACAGGTTCGGGAAGTATATATAGATTTTTTATCTTGGAGGACAAGCATATGGAAGAAAAACGGAGTACGGAAGGTGTCCCAGGTGGGCACAACCCACCTGGGCGCTTGCCTGGCGCGCCCTGGTGTCTTGTGCCCACCAGGGGACGCTTCCTGGAAGTTTCTTTATTTCCAAGATTTTAAAATATTCCAAAACTGATAAAAAATATTTTTGCGCATTTTTCGGAGTCCGTTTACTTACCGTATCACATACCTCTTTATTTTTACGATTCTGGAGTGTTCCGGAAGGACTCTTTTATGTGTTCTTCCGGTGTCAAATTTTGGATAATATTACTTTCAACATTGATAGGCGTACCTGAGATATAATGCTTTATTCGTTTCCAATTGACAACCTTAGGGTTAGTACCTTCGGAGTTATTTATTTTGATGGCTCTAGACCGGTAAATCTCCTCGATGATGTATGGGCCTTCCCATTTCGAGAGGAGCTTTCCTGCAAAAAATCTAAAACGAGAGTTGTACAAAAGGACATATTCTCCAACTTTAAACTCACGCTTTTGAATTCTTTGGTCATGCCATCTCGTAACCTTTTTCTTTGAATAAATTTGCATTTTCATAAGCTTGGGTTCTCCATAGCTTATATCAAATAACCTCTTTTCACCAGCAAGTTTGAAATCATAGTTGAGTTCTCCATAGTTATGTTCTAACTCAAGAGGCAAATGACAAGCTTTTCCATAAACCATTTTATAAGGAGACATACCCATAGGATTTTTATGTGTTGTTCTATAAGCCCAAAGTGCATCAACTAATTTCTTAGACCAATTCTTCCTGGACCAATTAACAGTCTTTTGCAAAATTAATTTTATTTCTCTATTGCTAAGTTCAACTTGACCACTAGACTGAGGATGATAGGGTGATGCAATTATATGGTTAACATCATACTTAGCAAGCATCTTACGGAAAGCACCATGAATAAAGTGTGAACCACCATCAGTCATTAAATATCTAGGGACTCCAAACCTTGGGAAAATAACTTCCTTAAGCATTTTAATAGAGGTGTTGTGATCAGCACTACTAGTTGGAATAGCTTCTACCCATTTAGTAACATAATCAACAGCAACCAAGATATGTGTATACCCATTAGAGGAAGGAAAAGGTCCCCTATAATCAAATCCCCAAACATCAAATGGTTCAACAACAAGTGAATAATTCATAGGCATTTCTTGACGCTTACCGATATTACCTATTCTTTGACATTCATCACAAGAAGAGACAAACTTACGGGCATCCTTGAAGAGAGTAGGCCAATAAAATCTAGATTGCAATACCTTGTGAGCAGTTCTATTTCTAGCATGATGCCCTCCATAAGCTTCGGAGTGACATTTCCATAGGATTTGTCCCTGTTCATGCTCAGGTACACAATGTCTAATAATACCATCTACTCCTTCTTTATAAAGATGTGGGTCATCCCAAAAGTAATGTCTTAAATCATAAAGAATTTTTTCTTTTGCTGTTATGTAAAGCTAGGTGGTAAATATTTAGCAATAATATAATTAGCATAGTCAGCATACCAAGGAGTACTATGAGAAACATTTATTGCAGCTAACTCCTCATCAGGAAAACTAACATCAATAGGTAGTGGGTCATCAAGCACATTTTCAAGCCTAGACAAATTATCAGCTACTGGGTTTTCAGCTCCTTTTCTATCAATGATATGTAAATCAAATTCTTGTAACAAGAGAACCCAACGAATAAGTCTAGGTTTAGCATCTTTCTTTTCCATAAGATATTTAATAGCAGCATGGTCTGTGTGAACAGTTACCTTGGAATCAACACTATACGATCTAAATTTATCACAAGCAAACACCACTGCTAAGAATTCTTTCTCAGTAGTAGCATAATTTCTTTGAGCACTGTCTAGAGTTTTACTAGCATAATGAATAACATTCAATTTCTTATCAACTCTTTGTACTAGAATAGCACCAATAGCATAATCGCTAGCATCACACATAATTTAAAAAGGCAAGTTCCAATCAGGTGGTTGAACAATAGGTGCAGATATTAAGGCTTTCTTGAGTGTTTCAAAGGCTTCAAGATAATCATCATAAAAAACAAAAGGAATATCCTTTTGCAAAAGATTAGTAAGATGCCTAGAAATTTTAGAGAAGTCTTTGATAGATCTCCTATAGAAACCAACATGACCTAGGAAACTATGAATACCTTTGATGTCCTTAGGACATGGCATTTTCTCAATTGCATCAACCTTAGCTTGGTCCACTTCAATACCTCTTTCAGAAATTTTATGACCCAAGACAATGCCTTCATTAACCATAAAGTGGCACTTCTCCCAATTCAAGACAATATTTGTTTGTTCACATCTCTGCAAAACTCGCTCAAGATTGCTTAAACAATCATCAAACGACTTCCCATAAACAGAAAAGTCATCCATGAAAACCTCAACAATCTTTTCACAAAAGTTATAGAAGATAGCAGTCATACCTCTTTGAAAGGTAGCAGGTGCATTACATAAACCAAAAGGCATACGTCTATAAGCATAAGTTCCAAAGGGACAAGTAAAAGTAGTCTTCTCTTGATCAGGTTGAGAAACAGGTATTTGTGAAAAGCCAGAGTATCCATCTAGGAAGCAAAAGTGTGTGTGCTTAGATAATCTTTCAAGCATTTGATCAATAAAAGGCAAGGGGTAATGATCTTTTCTAGTTGCTTTGTTTAATTTTCTGTAATCAATTACCATTCTATAGCCTGTAACAATTCTAGGTGGAATAAGTTCATTCTTATCATTAGGAACAATAGTAATACCTCCTTTCTTAGGGACACAATGAACAGGACTTACCCATCTACTGTCAGCTATAGGATAAATTATACCTGCTTCCAAAAGTTTTAAGATTTCCGTTCTTACCCCTTCATTTTTGGATTCAACCGACGTTGGTGATCAACAACGGGTTTAGCGTCAGGTTCCATGTTAATTTTGTGCTGACATAGAGTGGGACTAATGCCCTTTAAATCATCAAGAGTCTATCCAATAGCAGCTCGATGCTTCCTTAGAACTTTCAATAATCTTTCTTCTTCATGTTCTGAAAGGTTAACACTAATTATAACAGGATATATTGTCTTTTCATCGAGATAAGCATATTTCAAAGTGTCTGGCAATTGTTTTAATTCAAACACAGGATCACCTTTAGGTGGAGGAGGACCTCCTAGAGTTTCAATAGGCAAATTGTGTTTAAGCAGAGGACGTTGTTCAAAGAAAACCTTATCTATTTCATTTCTTTCATTCATATGTAAATCATTTTCATGGTCTAGCAAATATTGTTGTAACGGATCAGTAGGTGGACCAGCAATAGAAGCAAGACCAATTAATTCATCCTTACTAGGCAATTCTTTTTCATGATGATTTCTACTAAACTTGGAAAAATTAAACTCATGAGACTCATCACCAAAGATAACACCAACAGTTTGTTTCTTACAAATCTATCTTAGCATTAACTATATTCAAGAAAGGTCTACCAAAGATAATGGGACAAAAGTCATCTTGTGGGGACCAAGAACAAGAAAATCAGTAGGGTATTTAATTTCCCACGTAAGACTTCAACATCTCTAATAATCCCAAATGGTGATATGGTGTGTCTATTAGCAAGTTTAATAGTAACATCTATTTCTTCTATCTCAGCAGGAACTATGTCTTTCATGATTTCTTCATATAAAGTGTAAGGAATAGCACTCACACTAGCATCGATGTCACATAAACCATGATAGTAGTGATCTCCTATTTTAACTTAAATAACAGGCATGCCAACAACTGGTCTATGTTTATCTTTTTTATCAGGTTTAGCAATTCTAGCAGCTTCTTCACAGAAGTAAATAACATGCCCATCCATATCTTCCTCCAAGAGATCTTTAACCATAGCAATACTAGGTTCTACTTTAATTTGTTCATCAGGTTTAGGTGTTCTAATATAGCTTTTGTTAACCACAGTTGAAACTTTAGCATGTTCCTTAATCCTAACACGGAAAGGTGGTTTCTCAAAATAAGCAGAAGGAACACCTGGATCAACATTATAAAGTATAGTTTCTTCTTTAACCGGTACTGGTTCTTTAATTTCTTCTTTAATAGGTGGGTGA
The DNA here is from genome assembly GCF_018294505.1 of Triticum aestivum. Classification (NCBI taxonomy): domain Eukaryota; kingdom Viridiplantae; phylum Streptophyta; class Magnoliopsida; order Poales; family Poaceae; genus Triticum; species Triticum aestivum. The sequence continues at coordinate 180,921,340 of NC_057796.1, forward strand.
TATTTAAACCACTTCTCCTTAGGGAGTTCAACGTGAGTAGCAAATGATTCACAAAAGGAGGCTGCTATCTCAGAGTCAAGTCCATATTTAGTGCTGAACTTTTGAAAAGCATCAGTATCCATAAAAGATTTAACACAATCATACTTAAGTTTAATACTTGACTCTTTACCTTCGTCGAGTTCCCAATCTTCAGAGTTGCATTTCATTCTTTCCAAAAGATCCCACCGAAATTCAATAGTCTTCTTCATAAATGAACCAGCACAAGAAGTATCAAGCATGGTTTGATCATTACGAGAAAGCCGAGCATAAAAATTCTGGATAATAATTTCTCTTGAGAGCTCATGATTGGGGCATGAATATAACATTGACTTAAGCCTCTCACAAGCTAGAGTGAGACTTTCTCCTTCACGAGGCCAAAAATTATATATATAATTCCGATCACGATGAACTAGATGCATAGGATAAAATTTCTGGTGGAACTCCAATTTCAAACGATTCCAATTCCATGATCCAATATCATCACATAGCCTATACCTTCCAATGCTTCTTCCTTCAAAGATAAAGGGAAAACCTTTTTCATCACTTCATCGCTGGGTAAACCTGCAAGCTTAAACAATCCACAAATGTGTTCCACATATATCAAGTGCATATCAGGATGTTCGGTTCCATCTCCTGCATAAGGATTAGCTAGCAGTTGTTCTATCATACCCGAAGGAATTTCATATTCAATATTTTCTGTAGGTGCAGTAGGTTCAGGGGTAGCTAATTGTGGTTCCGGACGAGGTGAATAGACCCCTCAAAGGATTGTTTTCCATAGTAACAAGTGACAATAAATTTCAGCACACTACATAAATGTTTCCTTACCAAATTCCACTTACCAAAAGCGCTTCACTCCCTGGCAACGGCCCTAGAAAATAGCCTTGATGACCCACAAGTATAGGGGATCAATTGTAGCTCTTTTCGATAAGTAAGAGTGTCGAATCCAATGAGGAGCGGAAGGAAATGACAAGTAGTTTGCAGTAACGTAATGTCTGCAAGTGTTGAAATTGTAAGTGGCGGAGTAGTTTGATAGCAAGATAATTTGTAACAAGCAAGTAACGATAATAGTAACAAAAGTGCAGCAAGGTAGCCCAATCCTTTTGAGGCAAAGGACAGGCCAAAATGGTATCTTATGATAGGCAAAGCGTTCTTGAGGGTACTCGGGAATTTCATCTAGTCACTTTCATCATGTTGGTTTGATTTGTGTTCGCTACTTTGATAATTTGATATGTGGGTGGACCAGTGCTTAGGTGCGGTTCTTACTTATTATTAACCCTCCCGCAAGCATCCGCAACTACGAGAAAAGTATTAAGAATAAATTATAACCATAGCATTAAACTTTTGGATCCAATCGGTCCCTTACGAAATAGCGCATAAACTGGGGTTTAAGCTTCTGTCACTCTCGCAACCCACCATCAAATTGCTACTCCACAATTCATTCCCTTAGGCCCAAATATGGTGAAGTGTCATGTAGTAGACGTTCACATGACACCAATAAGGGAATAACAACATACATACTATCAAAATATCAAACACATATCAAGTTCACATGATTACTTGCAACATGATTTCTCCCGTGACCTCAAGAACAAAAGTAACTACTCACAAATGATAAACATGATGTAATCAACATACGTACTATCAGAGGATTATTAAATGGCATAATGGATCTGAACATATAATCTTCCACCAAATAAACCATATAGTAATCAACTACAAGATGTAATCAACACTACTAGACACCCACAAGCACCAATCTATAGTTCCGATAACAAGATTGAACACAAGAGATGAACTAGGGTTTGAGAGGAGATGGTGCATTTGAAGAGGTTGATGGATATTGCCCTCCCCTAGATGGGAGAGTTGTTAATGATTATGATGACGATGATTTCCCCCTCTGGGAGGGAAGTTCCCTTGGCGGAATCGCTCCGCCGGAGGGCAAAAGTGCTCCTGCCCAAGTTCCGCCTCGAGACGGTGGCGCTTCGTCTTGAAAGTCTCCTCCTTATTTTTTCTAGGTCAAAATGAGTTGTATACCAGAAGATGGGCACCAGAGGTGGGCTGAGGAGGCCACAACCCACCAGGGCGCGCCTGGCGTGCCCAGGTGGGTTGTGCCCACCTGGTGGCCCCCCTCTGGTGTTTATTGGCTCTAATATTTCTTAAATAATCCATAAAAAATCTCCGTAAAGTTTCAGCTCATTTGGAGTTGTGTAGAATAGGTGGCCTAATGTAGCTTTTCCAGGTCCAGATTTCCAGCTGCCGGAATTCTCCCTCTTGGTGTGTTCCTTGCAAATTATTAGAGAAAAGGCACTAGAATTACTCCAAGAAGCATTATTATGGATAAAAATGTTATAAATAACTGTAAGAAAACATGATGCAAAATGGACGTATCAGCGTGCAAAGAGACCAGGCTTGGGCAGACCGTGAGGAGCTTCATGAAGTGAAGCAAATTTCCAGTGGTAAGCCATACTTGCTTCAACGGGTTTTTGGAGAAATCAGGTTCACCAAGCTTATGAACATTTGATGTTCCTTGGACGCTTTCGTGGACCTGCCGAGGAGCGCGTCAGATGTCGGCCACTACTATGGTTCCATCGAGGGTGACTCCGAGTAGAAGGTCTTCTGGGGTCGGTTCCAGGCACCCTCGCATCCACCGCTGCTGAACAATGAGATGAAGCAGCTGATGGAACTGTATCACATGGAGAGGCTGGCCATGGAGGACATCTACATCAACCTTTGGCCACCGGAGCCACTTCTAAGCAGCTTCTGTGGCCTAGTCAAGCGGCTGCAAGGTGCCAGCCCCCAAGTTCTCTGCTGGAAGTGTTAAGCCTGTCTGGAGAGTGCTCAACGAGCGTATGCGTTTGTGAGGACGCATTACCCCAGGATCAAGGCCGAATTTGTGATTGCGGGGCCTCCGGAAGGGAAGAACCATACTCCTGAGAGGTACATGGCCGAGGTACTGGATGGTGCTCGGATAACGAGGCCCGGTGTAGCAAAGACAACCTACTTTTCTAAATGTGCCCTTGGTATGCCGAGGTGTAATCTTTGTAAAAAGGCAAGTTATATTTTTTGAATTCCTGGCTTTATTGTCTGATAAGTTTATTTTGAGTCTTCTGCAACCGTTGAAATAATGAAAATGGCCAATCGTCGGCTTCCACCCCCTTGTATATAATACAAGGGGTGGTTCTGCAACACGTTAACCCTTAGCCGATGTCTCAGTGCCTGAAGGCGGTTTGTATTAACAGAAACTAGGCAATGGACTATTTGGCTTTATAACTTTCACCTTAGTCATAGGAGCTTGACTATGGGGGCAATTGACTAGCCCTCGGTGTGTGCGGTGTTTGGACGTGCCGAGGTCGAGCCATTAACACTTTAGCTCATTTTGACAACAACCATTCATTTAACATAGAGTAACCTCTATCGATTTTTAGTTTGACATAATCATAAGATTGCCGACCTGTTTTTGCCAATCATGACAGTCAGTTTTCATCTTTCTGCACTAAAGCACTTAACCAGTCTAGCTAGAAGTACAATTGTAGTGGTTCTCAGTGCTGAAACATAAGGGGTAAGCACAGGAGCCAGGCAACCCAACTATTGACCAAAGACATGATTCGAAACCGATGCATATAATGCAATATCCGAGATGTCGAATATTTTTATGTTGATTATCAGAATGATTAACTAGGCAAGGTTGTAGATCCGAGCCTCCGGTCGAGAATCGACGTGTTTTTTCTTGTTAAAAGATATTGTATCGCAATGGTTATCTTTGGCTCCGAGGCAAAAACAAAAATGACACAAATATATGCGTGATGAACGTAAAAGGTCTTTTTCTTTGATTTATAGGGTGAAACAGTACATGATGAGTTTATCAAAGAAACGATATACATCACACGGTTCACTAGGATGAACTGTGTGTGATTAGGCAACACAATGGAAACGGTTCAACTGAACAAGATGTGTGTGATACGCGGCAAACAGGTCCGTAATCAGAAATGTGTGCGAAGACCTATAATAACACAGATGATTGCTGCTAATAAGCCGTGTGATTTGCTCTGTCTACAGTAGAATAACATGTATGTGTATATATATATATATGTAACTGAAATAAACATCCAATTACATAAGTGACTATACAAATCATTCGCACACACCTCAATCAACAATTGCATGCATTCTAAAGTAGGAGAAACGATTGTCTAGTCATCTACTTCTTGTGATGCTCCTGCCACTGCTATGTGGCTCGATCCCTCATCTGGGGCAGGAAGAAGACAGTTCCTCATGTCAACGATCCGCCTGTACATCTCGTAGCTTGTGTGCGCGTACTTGACGTGTTCTTCATCCAGTCTCTCATGCCAAACACTGTGCCAGGCATTCTTGTCCTTCTTGTTGTCTTCCTTCATCTTCGCGTAGTAGGGGTCGATGATGGCCGAGGCGAGGTCAACCAGGGAGTTCAGTTTGTTGTTGTCGCTCCCCATGGTGCTGGATGTTGACAAGACTCGGTCATTTCAAGCCCGAAACCTTGAGCGCTTTTAGATCGTTGGTGGTGTCCACTGTAGAGAAACCGTAGTCGGAGCCGTTGATAAACCTGGAGAAATGCTCGCAAGGCCTTGTGGCTAGGTGGTAGTGGTAGACGAGGACGTCATGTCGCACGCACAACTGGGCGACGGCAACCTTCTGATCATGCCCGGCACGACCCATGGTGTACTCGAGGTCGTAGCCGACCACTCGGTACTTGTCCTCGGCAAGGAACTGCTCCATAGTTTGGATGGAGCTCTCCATCGAGACCGGATCATTCGTGTACACCACCGAGAGGGCCTTCCCCCTCACGTGGGTGTCCACTACATGATGCGTGGTGTACCGCCCGCCGTTGTCGTCGGCGGCCACTGCGAGCGCCATTGGAACCGCTAGATGTCCTCTCTGTATGTGTCGTCATGGGTGTGCTTATTGTGTCTTGTGACATGAGAGATATAAGGTAAATTGCTGGAGGAATAAATGGGGGCCGGGCGGCCTGGATTCTCTGCGCGTCTGCATGGCAGTTTTTGCAGCGGGTAACTGCATCGTCGTGTCGCGCCCGGCGCAACCGCATGCACACGAACGTGTGTGATCATGCGTCGGCCCCAAACACTGGCAGCGCGCATGGAGGGACGAGGGCAGAGCACTCGGAGGGACGCGAGAGCAGAGCGCGCCGCGGCCACCTGAACCGCAAGCAACCACACGCATAGAGCAGTTGAACATGCAGGAAATGGTCGCCTACAACCGGCCGATAGGTGCGTGACTCCGTAGAGAGCGGCCGTGTGCTACCACCTCCGTCTAGTCTATAGTCCCCTTTATATTCTGTGCCATACTTTTCCCTAAAATTTAATCCACAAAATGTTAATGCATGTTATAAAAATTATATAATTAGAAACTATATTCAAATACGAATCCAACTATATTATCTTTGGCGACATGCATTCGTATTTTATTAGTTAAATCATACTTATAAACTAGGACGGAGGTACAGTAGGTAATTAAATCGCAAACGTTTTTTATTAACCGTGTGTGTACATGGCCTTTCGTCCTCCTCTCGCACGTCTTGTCACCCCGCTGCCGCAGACGGCTTACAGCGCAAGCTTGCGCAGCGCGCGGGGGCGTTCTTTTGGCCAAACGGTGCCGCCAATGAATCGTCGGTGTGCCCGTTCCCATGCAACCTCGCAGGTTCCTGCGCAAGCTTCCCGCCCGACTCGGTTAAATCCCCCAAAATCCCAATGCTTACCAGCCTGCTATAAAAACCCTCACGGCCGGCGAGTCCTGCGTCACATTTTCCCCTCCCTCCCTGTAGCTTATCTCGTCTGCTTCTCCTACAATCGCCAATGGCATTGGTCCGTCGTTGTCGCTCAGCCACTCTGCCGTCATCCGAGGACAACTCCAACTGGGAGGATACCCCGCAGCGGCGGCACAGTCCCTGGCGTAGTGTAGTTCGCGTGGCGTCCCTGTTGGGTGTGCGCGGAACACCCACCACACCCTCCGCCGCCAGTGCCCGTCGGCAGTTGTTGCCGACCGCCGTTGCCGCCACACCACCGTCGAAAGCCAGGGCCATCGCCCGCTCCGCCGCCGCGGCCAGAAGGCGGGAGGTGGCCGTCGTGGCCGCCACCCCACTGCCGGCCACCGTGGTCATCACCCGGTCCACCACCGCGGCCCGGAGGCGGGAGGTGGTGGTCATGGCCGCCACCCCATCGTCGGTCACTTTGGCTGCTAGCCCAGCGTCGACCGCCGGGGTCATCACCCGGTCCGCCACCGCGGCCCGAAGGCGGGAGGCGGAGGTGGATGCCCGCACATGCGTCAGCGACCTTGCGCGCTACACCGGGTTCCTGCAGGAGGAGGAGGAGCGCCTCGTCGAGCACGTAAAGAGCCTTACCGCCGCCATGGCCGCGGCAGACGCCGCCTCAGAGGGGAGGAATCAGGAGATCTATAGGAGAACCACCGCTTCAAGAGGGGTCGTCTGGAGCCGCAAAGGGCGTTCGAGGTGAGCGTCGCTGAAGCTGCAACAGCGGCAGACACCGTATTGCGGTTGCCCAGCTCGTCGGTAGACTCCTCCTCCTCCGCCTCTTACTGAGCACGCTCGGCAGAGGAGAGGCAGCCGGAAGTAGTACAAAGCCCCTCCGCAATAGTAGTAGTAGTATTTAGGGGCTATTTTGTTCAGTTCATCTGACTATAGATGTGGTGGAACTGTACAACGTACTTAAAATTAGCTAGTATATATAGTTGAACTAGCTATTTCAGTACATGGTTGGCAACAATTGGGGAAAAGTTTGGTCAGTTCTGCTGTCGAGTTGAACTATTTGTATAAATTAAGAACGACTGCTTAATCTATGAATGAAATCTATGCTTAATTACTGAATTTTAGTTGCAAAAATTAGATACCGCTCGTGATTTTTAGCTTCATATTTTGACAAATCGCAGTGTTACAAGGTTGACAAATGGCAATCTTACTGGATCAACAAATGTCAGTCTTTCTAGTTTGACAAATCGCAACATACCCAATATAACAGATGCAAATTGCACCAAATTGTTTGTAAGTGGTTGCACACGGGTCATCCAAAAGAACCGTTTGCGTTGAAGAGATGCACAAATCCTGCTCTCACTTCGCATCATGTCGTCCCGGGGTCGACGGGCGGGGCGCGGGAGGACGGCAGCTGGCGGCGCTAAGAGGTAGCGTTCAACGGCAGCGTCCCATGCCACTGAGGGGGCACGCGCACGGAGAGTAAGGCAGGCGGCCATGGAAGTCAAAGGGCTCGCTTCCCAGTGAGCCTGCGCAGCGTATAGCTCTCACGCCTCCCGGTGAGCCTGTGCATTCGAGGACAGCTTGCACGCCTCTCGGTCAGCCTGCACACTAGACTGCGCTCGCATGCCTCCCGTTCAGTCAAGGTCAAGTATATGTCCGCATGGCACCTCCTACAGCCATTAAAACCAAGACACTTGGTGTCACGTGAATGGTTAACAGAACGCACACGGTTTGAATTATACAAACGTTTGAGATATTCAAGTGGCAGATATTTTTCGAAATGCCTCTGTTGGCTGCCATTATTCGAGTGCGCCTTCTCTAAAAATGGACACAAAAAATACCATAGCATGTCGGGTGCCATTCCATGTTAGCATGGCAAGTTTCATGAATTTCAGACGAGTTTTGGATTTACTAGAATTTAAAAACCAGGTATCTCAATGTTTTGCCGGCAATCAACGGTGCCCTGGTGTTTGAAATTCATTACCATTTCTTGCATGGGACCTAAGCATGCACCCAAGGACACAGATTTGATTTTTCAACCAATTGATATGCACTGGAGCATGTGCATGTAGTTCAAATTTAAATTATGCACATAAATGCATTGAAAACTCAGTTAATGCATAAAAATGTCCAAACGAACCCCAAAAAATCAAAAAAATTGACACAACACTCCTGTTGTTCTGTGTTGACACGGGAAAAAAATTGGAAGCAATAAGAGCAATGGATATCGTTTCGTCCCCAAAGGTGGGACGTTCCCTACCGAAACCATCATGCTTGTTGTGAGAAGCTCTGGTTTGTGAGAAGCATATACCCAAACCTGCCCCAAATGGGACAAAAAATTTACCACGGCATGTTGATGCCCCTCCATGATAGCATGCCAAGTTTCATGAATTTCACACGAGTTTCGGATTTACTAGAATTTAAAAACCAGGTATCTCATTGTTTTGCCGGCAATCAACGGTGCCCTGGTGTTTGAAATTCATTACCATTTCTTGCATGGGACCTAAGCATGCACCCAAGGAAACAGATTTGATTTTTCAACCAATTTATATGCACTAGAGCATGTGGATGTAGTTCAAATTTGAATTATGCACATAAATGCATTGAAAACACAGCTAATGCATAAAAATGTCCAAACGAACCCCGAAAAATCACAAAAATTGACACAACACTCCTGTTGTTCTATGTTGACACGAGAGAAAATTTGAAAGCAATAAGAGGCAATGTATATCTTTTCGTCCCCAAAGGTGGGACGTTCCCTACCGAAACCATCATGCGTGTTGTGTGAAGCTCTGGTTTGTGAGAACCATATACCCAAACCTGCCCCAAATGGGGCAAAAATTTTACCACGGCATGTTGATGCCGCTCCATGATAGCATGCCAAGTTTCATGAATTTCAAACGAGTTTTGGATTTACTAGAATTTAAAAACCAGGTATCTCAATGTTGTGTCGGCAACGAACGGTGCCCTGGTGATTGAAATTCATTACCATTTCTTGCATGGGACCTAAGCAAGCCCCCAAGAAAACAAATTATATTTTTCAACCAATTTATATGCACTGGAGCATGTGCATGTAGTTCAAATTTGAATTATACACATAAATGCATTGAAAACTCAGTTAATGCATAAAAATGTCCAAATGAACCCCGAAAAATCACAAAAATTGACACAACACTCTTGTTGTTCTATGTTGACACGAGAAAAAATTTGGAAGCAATAAGAGGCAATGGATATCGTTTCGTCCCCAAAGGTGGGACGTTCCCTACCGAAACCATCATGCTTGTTGTGAGAAGCTCTTGTTTGTGAGAAGCAAATACCCCAAACCTGCCCCAAATGGGACAAAAATTTACCATGAAATGTTGGTGCCGCTCCATGATAGCATGCTAGTTTCATGATATTCAGACGAGTTTTGGATTTACTAGAATTTAAAAACCAGGTATCTCAATGTTTTGCCGGCAATCAACGGTGCCCTGGTGTTTGAAATTCATTACCATTTCTTGCTTGGACCTAAGCATGCACCCAAGGGAACAGATTTGATTTTTCAACTAATTTATATGCGTTGGACCATGTGCATGTAATTCAATTTGAATTATGCACATAAATGCATTGAAAACTCAGTTAATGCATAAAAATGTCCAAACGAACCCCAAAAATGAAAAAAATGACACAACACTCATGTTGTTCTATGTTGACACGAGAAAAAATTTGAAAGCAAAAAGAGGCAATGGATATCTTTTCGTCCCCAAAGGTTGGACGTTCCCTACCGAAACCATCATGCTTGTTGTGAGAAGCTCTGGTTTGTGAGAAGCATATACAAAAACTTTCCCCAAATGGGACAAAAAATTTACCACAGCATGTTGATGCCGCTCCATGATAGAATGCTAAGTTTCATGAATTTCAAATGAGTTTTGGATTTACTAGAATTGAAAAACCAGGTATCTCAATGTTGTGTCGGCAATCAACGGTGCCCTGGTGATTGAAATTCATTACCATTTCTTACATGGGACCTAAGCATACACCCAAGCAAACGGATTTGATTTTTCAACCAATTTATATGCACTGGAGCATGTGGATGTAGTTCAAATTTGAATTATGCACATAAATGCATTGAAAACTCAATTAATGCATAAAAATGTCCAAATGAACCCCAAAAAATCACAAAAATTGACACAACACTCCTGTTGTTCTATGTTGACACGAGAAAAAAATTTGGAAGCAATAAGAGGCAATGGATATCCTTTCGTCCCCAAAGGTGGGACGTTCCCTACCGAAACCATCATGCTTGTTGTGAGAAGCTTTTGTTTGTGAGAAGCATATACCAAAACTTGCCCCAAATGGGACAAAAATTTTACCACGGCATGTTGATGCTGCTCCATGATAGCATGCCAAGTTTCATGAATTCTAGACGAGTTTTGGATTTACTAGAATTTAAAAACCAGGTATCTCAATGTTTTGCCGGCAATCAACGGTGCCCTGGTGTTTGAAATTCATTACCATTTCTTGCATGGGACCTAAGCATGCACCCAAGGACACATATTTGATTTTTCAACCAATTTATATGCACTGGAGCATGTGCATGTAGTTCAATTTGAATTATGCACATAAATGCATTGAAAACTCAGTTAATGCATAAAAATGTTCAAACAAACCATGAAAAATCACAAAAATTGACACAACACTCCTGTTGTTTTATGTTGACACGAGAAAAAAATTTGAAAGCAATAGGAGGCAATGGATATCTTTTCGTCCCCAAGGGTGGGACGTTCCCTACCGAAACCATCATGCTTGTTGTGACAATCTCTGGTTTATGAGAAGCATATACCCAAACCTGCCCCAAATGGGACCGAAATTTTACCACGGCATGTTGATGCCGCTCCATGATAGCATGCCAAGTTTCACGAATTTCAGAAGAGTTTTTGATTTACTAGAATTTAAAAACCAGGTATCTCAATGTTGTGCCGGCAATCAACGGTGCCCTAGTGATTGAAATTCATTACCATTTCTTGCATGGGACCTAAGCATGCACCCAAGCAAACATATTTGATTTTTGAACCAATTTATTTGCACTGGAGCATGTGCATGTAGTTCAAATTTTAATTATGCACATAAATGCATTGAAAACTCTGTTAATGCATAAAATGTCCAAACAAACCCCGAAAAATCACAAAAATTGACACAACACTCATGTTGTTCTATGTTCACACGAGAAATTTTTTGGAAGCAATAAGAGGCAATGGATATCGTTTCGTCCCCAAAGGTGGGACAACCTGCCCCAAATGAGACATAAAATTTACCACGGCATGTTGATGCCGCTCCATGATAGCATGCCAAGTTTCATGAATTTCAGACGAGTTTTGGATTTACTAGAGTTTAAAAACAAGGTATCTCAATGTTTTGCCAGAAATCAACGGTGCCCTGGTGTTTTAAATTCATTACCATTTCTTGCATGGGACCTAAGCATGCACCCAAGGACACAGATTTTATTTTTCAACCAATTTGTATGCACTGGAGCATGTGCATGTTGTTCAAATTTGAATTATGCACATAAATGCATTGCAAACTTAGTTAATGCATAAAAATGTCCAAATGAACCCCGAAAATTCACAAAAATTAACACAACACTCCTGCTGTTCTATGTTGAGACGAGAAATTTTTTGAAAGCAATAAGAGGCAATGGATATCGTTTCGTCCCCAAAGGCGGGACGTTCCCTACCAAAACCATCATTCTTGTTGTGAGAAACTCTGGTTTGTGAGAAGCATATATACCCAAACCTACCCCAAATGGGACAAATTTTTTACCATGACATGTTCATGTCGCTCCATGATAGCATGCCAAGTTTCATGAATTTAAGACGAGTTTTGGATTTACTAGGATTTAAAAACCAGGTATCTCAATGTTTGCAGCCGAGTGACAGTGGCAGGGTGTTTTACATTCATTCCCATTTCTTGCATGGGACCTAAGCAGGCAACCAAGGAGACTTATTTGAATTTTCAACTAATTTATATGTATTACAGCATGTGCCTGTAGTTTGAATTTGAATTCTGCACATGAATGCATAGAAAACTCAGTTAATGTATAAAAATGTCTAAGCGAACCCCGAAAAATCCCAATAATTGACACAACACTCCTGTTGTTCTATGTTGACACTAGGAAAAAATTTGAAATCGAGAAGAGGCAACGGATATCGTTTCGTCCAGAAAGGTGAAACGTTCCCTACCGAAACCATCACACTTGTTGTGAGAAGCTCTGGTTTATGAGAAGCTTATACCCAGACCTGCCTCAAATGGGATAAAAATATTTACCATGGCATGTTGATGCCGCTCCATGATAGCATGCCAAGTTTCATGAATTTCGGACGAATTTTGGATTTACTAGAATTACGAAAGCAAGTACGTCGACATTTGCCGGAGAGCCACGGTGCATGGGACATAAGCATAAACCCATGGACACATATATGATTTTGCAACCCATGTTGGTGCACCGGAGCATGTGCATGTAGTTTAATTTTGAATTGTGCACCTGAAATGGCTAGAAAACCAATTTAATGTATAAAATGTTAAAACGAACGCTGAATAATTCCAGTGCTTTTACGACACACATATAGTTGCATGTTCACTCCAGATAAAAGGTCTAGCAATTCAAACACCGTCCATTGCCGCTATGACCCCATTATGTAATTCAAATAAAGATGAAAAATCAAGTAGATTGCACACAGTTTATTATCACCAACCGTGTGAGATGCAGCACAAAATATCCTGGAGCACCGTCGGTGTATAGTATGCCTATGGCTTACGCAAGAAGGTGCATCGGCTAGAGTCCACAGCCGGCGTCTCAAGCACGCTAGCTCGCTCCCCAAATATCATTTCACTGTTCAATCGTCACCGATGAAAGATGGGCATGTGGACCCGCGCCGTGAGGGCAACTTTGGTGGCCCACTCCGGCGAGAGCGCGGCCGCAGCCGCCATGCGTGTGCTAACAAGGTTCATGAGCTAGGCCGCAATCTGCGACCGGGCGGCCATGGCAGCCCAAACGGCCGCTGTTGCTTCTCAGGTGGCGGCAGCAACATTTGGCTCGGGGATAACAACTGGCGAGAGCGCCACAGCAGCTATCCGTTCCACAGCGGCGGCCTTAGCCCTGATGGAGGCTTCCCAAGACCATGTCGAGGCCGCCCACGCCCAGCTCGTGGCGGTCACCGCACAAATCGAACAAAGCTTCTCCGACAACGTCGGCAACCCACGCCCGAAGAGCTGGCAATCGCCGAGAGCGTTCGAGCAGCCGTCCGTTCCTCCGCCGCATAACTTGCGACGACGGAGCCCGTCCAAGCCTAGATCGCGTCTGCCCACGCCCAGCTCGTGGTAGCCTTTTCCAAAGAGATGGCGGACGCGAATGGTGAGATGCTTGCCGAGTATGGTCCGATGGATGCCATGGAGCCCCTTCCCCAGGAGACCGTCGAGCGCGAGCTGGACATGGAAGCGGCGGCGGAGATCGACGAGCACCGGCCGTAGTAGTACTCTTTGTTTTTTTAATTAAGAGCGCCGGTCTTTAATTTGTCAGAGTAATGTTTAGGTCAGCTTGCTCTGTTTAATTGTTGAACTTGCTCGATTAAGAAGTGTGGGTGTGCTGTAGTCTCCTTTGTGTACCCAAATTATGCAATGACGTGGATGACCACTGTAACCATGGAAATGCGAACCAAAATTTTTGACGTTCAAACTCATCACACACGGGTTAAGCTATCTGAATCATTTGTGATGTTCACATATCATACATAGTTCTGAATAAGGGACCGTGTGTGATGACACTTTGCGCGCCAGTTTTTTCGCTGAAGCGATTCAAAAAATTTGGCTTCGCGGAAAAATATCTACCTCCCCGCCCCCTCCCCCTTCCCAAAAGCCACATTTCCAATGTTTCCGCCTTCCTTTCCAAGTTGAAACCTTCACTCCTTGCTTGCAGCGTCGCCTCCTCATCGGCGACCCCCCTTCACGCTGCCCAGCCTCGTCTATCCAGGGAGGTAATCCACACCCGACCCCCATGCTCCTCCTCCTTCCACATCCCACATACCCCGACCGCCGGCGTGAGCGCGACACCTTCCACCCAAATCACCAACCCCTCCACCAAATAAGCGCCGCCCTAAGCCATGGTGCATGTAGTATAGCCAGGATCCCAAGGAGCATTTGGCAACGGAGAAGCAAATCGCGGCCGCACGCGCGGATGAGGTCGTGATGGCTGCCATTCGTGTCGACCCCTAGATCTTGGAGGAGCACCTTGCCATTTGCTAGCTACGCCAGTTAAGCATGTTCGGTTTACCCATTGCGTGTGCTGCTCCTGCCATTCCTTCACAAATTCTAGTGAATTATGCTATCAAATTTTACCATGTAATCTGTTGCTCTAGTGTATATGTTCTATATGTCGTGCAGTGTGGTGCTCACTTATTAACTGTTTTGTTAATTAGTTGTCGTCTTCAGTTAACTGTTTGGTTCAATTCTGCAAATGTGATGTTCAATTCTTCAGGCTTTAATTTTGTATTGTCGTCCATGTGAGAAATAACTCGAATTTATCTTTACAAAATACATGAGAAACGAATACAATTGCTATATTTCCAAGTTATCAAGCATGCATGGTTTGGTTATACATTGTGCAATGTGGTGCTCAGTTAACGTTTGGTTCATTTGTGTTGTGGTGTTTAGTTAACTGTTTGGTTCAATTCTGCAATGCGATGTTCAATATTTGTGGGTGCATTCTGTTATTGTATACCATGTGAGGAACAAATTGAATTTGGCTGTAGTAAATACATGAGAAACAAATACAATTGCTACAATTGGTTGTAGTTAACTGTTTGGTTAACTGTCTGATCTTCTATTTGGAGTATGTTATATTGTGCAATGTGGTGCTCAGTTAATGTTTGGTTCATTTGTTGTGGTGTTGAGTTAACTGCTTGGTTCAATTCTGCAATGTGATGTCGAATTGTCGTGGTAGAATTTTGTATTGTTGTGCATGTGAGGAATAAATCGAATTTGGCTGCACTTAATACATGAGAAACATATACAAGTGCTATATTTCCTAGTTCTTAATCATGCTTGGTTTGGATAAATGGGTTTTCCATGTGGCTTGTATTAATCTGATGAATCTGCAATGTGCTTATTTTTCATCAACATATTTTACTGATAGCATGCGAACCCTTACTTAACCTGATGACTAACTACCGTATATGTGTTGCAGGGAAACAATGGGAAGCACTGAGGTTTACAATCGAGGTTAGCACATGCATGGTCCGTTGTCTAATAGCACATTATTGTGCAATTGCAGGACCCATTCTAATATTTAGGTTTTTAACAATTTGGTCTTGCACATGTAGGTCCTGCTGTCAGAGGTTTTGACCCACTGTTCGATCCTTTTTGCATATGGGGAAATGAGTTGTCCATGAATATTAATCAAATCAAGAAACTCAAAAAGATTGTTAGGATAAAGAAATTAGCGATAAAAAACAACAAGATCTTTGTCTGCACAATGAAGAAGACATCAGTTCACTACAAGATGGTATTAACTATTATACCTTGCCTTTTTTTATTCCTTTGCCCCATATCCAATATAGAGAAGATATTTATGCACATCCTTGTTTTCAGGCCTTTCCAAAGCAGTTCACTAATGATTACCTCTCAAACCACCTCTATGGTTAGGAGGCGAGGAAGGTTTTCATACAACACCCACGGTTCATATTGAAGTGTTCCTGAAGAGGACGAAGGGCGGACGGTCAATCATCCACAGGCACTGGCCTAAAGTTGCAAAGACCTTCAACATGAATGAAGGCTCAATATTCGCCTTCCACTTTAGTAGTTTTCCAGATGAGATGCATCTGTCTATATTACCGTCTATGATGCTAATTTCGAAAGGTTCTACATGTTGCATCTGAAACTTGGTGCTGGTGCAGTTGTGTAATGGGGTAGTGGGGTAGCCGAGTGCTGAAGCTATATCATGTTGTACTCTGATGTATTTCAATTATGAAATTCTACTTCCTTAATATGGAAATGAAATATATTATGTGCTTAATATGAATGTCAATTAGATTAATCAATGGATTATTAATAATAGAGCAATTAGCCTGCTAATGGCGAATGAGCCTGCTAATTGGGTTTTGCTATTGCAAACGGTTATTGAAAAAATACTGTGGCGATGACCTCAGGCAACACACACAGTTTCTAGGAATAAACCGTGTTGGATCAATGAAGAATCACACACGACTTTGCGTTAGGCCACCTTGTGCAAACGTTTACCACATAAAACTGTGTGTGATGGACAGCCTTTGCCACACAGTTTCTTCTACGGACCGTGTGTGATACATTCAATAACGCAAACGATTTAACGGGAAAAATTGTGTGTGATGTACTTGTGAACGGAAACATTTTCCTTGGAGCGACTGTGTGGGATGTACATACAAACGGAAACGTTTAGCGAGGACTGACTGTGTGGGATGTACTTGCGACCGGAAACAATTTCGCCTGTATAATTGTATTTTTAGCTCTATTGTACGTATTTCCGTATTTGAGCGCTCGCCGGTCGCACACAACCTCATTTTGCCGAGCGTGTGTGCCAGGAGGGCATATCCCCGACGGTTTCTGGGTCGTGTGGGACGGACCCCCCTATCGCCTACACTCACTAGGCGACGGTTCCAAATGCCATCGCGGAAAGGGATTGAAAACCGTTTGTATAGCACCGATGTGCACCAGTGTGCAGGCATCAACGTCTTGCTTATGTTGTGTTGATTTGGGATGGAGTACAAAGTACAAGTGATCTACTACAAGATCGTCGTGTGTCATCTACGAGCCCTACCCCTCGGTTTATATAGGTACCGAGTGTATAGGATTACAACCAAGTTGGTTACATACAAGGGGGACATGTTGTAGACGATCTCCAACATCTTGGAGTATACAACAAAGTCTTCGGGGCCTTCCTTTTATACGCCATGGGCCGCCTCGGTGTGGCCCACTAGTGAAATGACATGGTGGTCCTCAGCCCAGCCCACCTGGTCGGGAGGCGATGTGATGAGTAACCTCCAATCTGGGACCCCATCACGGATCGCGTTGGGCTGGGCAATGCATCCCGTCACCCACGAATAACAGGACTATGCATCATTCTGGCTTCAAGGTTTGGCTTCAAATATCGGCTTTGTTATGTGGCGAGGCATAGGCCAACCGATATTTTTGTTTGCGTGCCTGCGGTCGCACCCGGTCGGCTTGCGAGGCACGACCCATATTGTCCAATTTGTTCCTAACAAAGGAAACGACTCACTCTGTGCATTCGAAATGATACCAAAAAACCATATCAAACATAATTGATGTTATGGTTTGTGTTGTTTCCAGTATGGTATGAAATTTTATAAATTTTTAATTTTCAGTTTTCTCCGTATATACCAAAAAACCAAATGGTGTCTTGGCGGTACGACCATCTACGGGGCCATCTAGCCCCTTGTGGTTCGGCTAGGGAGATGCGCAAGACACAAAGAGCAGGACCGACAGATAACACAGGGGTTTTACCCAGGTTCGGGCCACCTTGAGGTGTAAAACCCTACTCCTACTTCTGTATATTGGGTGTGTGTGAGAGAGAGGTGCGAAGGGAG
This sequence comes from Triticum aestivum, assembly GCF_018294505.1. Taxonomy (NCBI): domain Eukaryota; kingdom Viridiplantae; phylum Streptophyta; class Magnoliopsida; order Poales; family Poaceae; genus Triticum; species Triticum aestivum. The sequence goes on from NC_057796.1 coordinate 180,938,749, forward strand.
AGCAGGTACACGTGTAGGTTGTGCCAAGGGTCGATCCTTGTAAATGTTGCCCTGGCCCTCCTTTTATAGCTTAAGGGGTTACCACAATGGCAAAACAGTAATTACTTGTTGATTAGATAGCAAAGAGTGCTATCATACCTAACTCTGCCGGAATAGGGCAAAAGCATTAAATGCTCTATCAGGTGTCGTGAGGAGGAGGAGCCTCGGCAAGGTTGTGGCACCGCTTGCCCAGCCGCCTCCTATCATCTTAACACGCCTTCTGGACGGGTGTCATTAAAGGTAAACCTCCTTCCAGCATGCGGCCACGTGCCCGACAAATCCCACCTAACCACCTGTGGGCTCAGCACCTCATCAACTTGTGACTAGCTGCTCGATGAGGTGGCGCGTTGGTGGCTAGCGACAGCTTGCCGGCCACGGAGCTTGCCGGGCCTTCGCCTTGCCGGCTCGGCCTCGCCAGCAAGGGTTGCTTTTGGTGTTGATCTTGATGCTTCGACTTGTTCTTATCTTCAACTAAGTTGAACAACTTGGTCTTGAATCTTGGTCTTCTTGATGCGCTCCTTGATCTCATAAAGAGCAGTTCCATTGGCTCGAGGTCTTCTCTATAGCCTGGCAATCTTGTCTTGGGTTGTCTTTCGGACAAGCTTCCTTGCGGGGCAACTACCACTGCCTATGCATAAGTCAGGGTACTGGAGACCCAAACTTGAGTACATCGATAGGAGCCCCCGGGCCTGGGCCACACGCGCATGTGAGGCGTCGTTGGGCTAGGCACGAATGACGGAGAATAACTGTCGTAATCTGATGTTCTAACCTTAACCGTGATGGTTTTTCTGGCGTATGTCCCATCCGTGCATTAAATGCGGGTCGTGGGAACATTGAATGTTGCGGTTATCCTATGGTAGTGCGCCTGTAAAAGCGTTTCCTGGGGTAAACAGTAAAGATCCAGCCTCCCTCGCGCCTTCCCTATGAAAATGCAATCACGAGGAGGCGCTTCTCATTTGCCTCTGCCTTCCCCTACTTCGTCTTCCTCCTCTTGCTAGAACTGCTTCCGCCGCCACCGCGACCGCCATCAATCCGCATCTCAACCCAACCCTTCTCTCCTTCCACGAGCCCCAAATGGAGCCCAAGAGAGCCGGCGTGGAGGGGCCGAAGCCCGCCAAGCCGCTCGACCCCAAGGCGGAGAAGAAGAAGGGTCTGGATGAATTGGAGAGGGGGCGGAGGGAAAATACGGTTTTCTTGCCGGCGGCTTCGGATGCCAATGCTTTGATCGAGAGGTACACTTACATGTGGGGGACAAATACCCAAAACCACAAGGCTCCAGTGGTTCTCCGTGAAGGCACCAAAGTTCCATCGGATTCATATCCGTTCTTCTACGCTTATTTTTATTGCGGTCTGGTTCCTTCGTTATCAAACTTCTTCTGCGCAATGATGGATCGTTTGGGTTTAGACTGCTGGATTTCACCCCAATGCAATGACGTGTATGGTAGTATTTGCTCATATATGCGAGGGTTGATCCCTAGGGCCAAAACCAAGGGCCAGTATCTTCCCGGGAAGCTTCATCTTAAATGGGAGGACTGGAGGGCAGAGTGGTGTTGGATTCAGGAGAAGGATTTCCCTCCATTCTCCTTGCCGTGGACAGTGAAGGTTCAACGCAGCAAGAATTGGAGGAAGTTTGGTGCTACTGAAAGAATATTTGCCCGACACTGAACAAAATTGCTCATCTTAAGGCTGCCAAGCTGACCATAGAAATGGTTGGCGCTGACTTCCTCCGGCGACGCATCGCACCACTATAGAAAAGATAGAGGCCTACACTTGGGACTACAAGGGGGCCGGTGATATAATGCGGATGTACCCTGGACTTGGCAACAACTTGAAGGTCATGGAGCATGCCTACCTCTGTGAGCACTTGTAACATCCCAAAATTCTAAATTTTGGAATGTTATAATAAACAGATAGATTGGATTGATTGTTTGATTGATTGACTGAAAGTGAGTGGAATTCGAAATCTTTTGAAAGTTAAATGAGAGGGAATAAAAGGACTTTCCCAAACTTTCATTTTGCTTTCATGATCTCCATGAATTCAAATTCTTTTCACCACAAAACCCTGGAGAGAAGATGACATGACTTCTTCCATTTATTTAAATGACAAGGGGTGTTGAAAATATTTGAATTTCATTTGAAAATATTTCACATTTCTAAAACTTTATGCAACTCAATGATTTTCACGAGAGAAGAAAAAATGACTTCTTCAAAACATATGAAATATGAGTTGGGAGTTTCAAAGGTCAAATTCAAAGTCCTTTTGGAAATTATTTTTAATTTGGAGTTATTTGAGTCTTATTCAAAGTATTTTTCTCCAAAATAAAAATATACAGAAAGTAGGATAACATGATTCCCTACATCAGAAAATTGGAGAAAAATAAATTTGAAATCATTTTGGTATTTTTAAAATGATTTTTATTGGATTTTATTAAGACAGTAGCACTGTTTGATTTATTAAAATTTGTGTGGACTTTATTTGACTTTACAAAAATGTTCATGCTGTAGGAAATATTTTTCTGCAAATTTTGATATATAATATGCCTATATAAAGTTTTATTTTTATTTTCTTTATTCAGTTTTTCCTTTCCTGTCTCTATTTATAAAAAAACTACATGCGCGTACTCTGTGACTATATGTCGCCCTCATGCGCAGTATAGTAGCTTTTGGCGCCCCATTGTTTTTTTCTCTTAAATAGGCCAGGCCCAGCCGGCTATATTCCTCCCCATATTTCTTTTCTATAGTTTTTTTTCTTTCTTTTCTTTCTTTTCAATTGCTAAAAAAAAACAAAGACTGCCGCGCGGCCGGCCGAACCGCTAAGGCCTTTAGGCCCATGGGATGCGCTCCCTTTTTGTCTTTTCGTCTACGTTTAGTCCCACATTGCCTAGCCTTTAACCCCTAAACCTCTTTTCCACCTATAAATATAGACCCATAGAGCCTCCAAAAATTATCCATTGCGGGTTAAATCAATATTTTGGTTTGACTAGCTAAAAATATATTTCTCCTCTCCGGCGGGACTTTTGGAAGTTGTCTCCACACTCCGAAGTCGTCTTTTCTATACCTTATAAAGGTATATTTATTCGTTCTCTGTATTTATACGTTAGATCTAGAATTCTTTTATCCGTAGCTATTTTTTTCTTCTGCAAAACAGCTTGGCTCTGATTTTTCAAATAGCCATAACTTTTTACTCGTTCATCCAAATTAGATGAAACCAGCGCCTATAGCTTCGTCTTGTTTTCACCTATCCAGTTAACCTGTCACGTCAACTTTTTGAAATTTTCAAAATTTGAAATTTGTTCAAATTCATATTCAAACTTCTTTTGTTCATAACTTAAGTTCCGTAACTCCGTTTGAGTTGATTCTTTTTGCAAACCGAAGCTCTTGACCTAAGCTTTCTGATAAGGCCATATTCACATAATTTTGGTACTATTAGAAATTGTTTTATGTTGCAAGAGTTATTTGCTTGGTTTTGATGTTTTCCGAAGTGTCTTCTTCGTTCTTCTCGATCTTTTGAGTGATTGCTTATGTGTGGTTACTATTGCTTGCTTACGATAGATTGACCGGAGTGTGACGAGTAGATCTATCCAGAGTATTGAGTGCGAATCATCTTCATCAACATTGCAGGCAAGTAACACTTTGATCATACTTTCCATACCCAGTTTTATTGCATTAGATCTATTCCTCAAACATTGCATGGTTAGGATCTAATTTTAAATTGAGGGTATTGGGAAGTAGTTGAGGTAGTACCTATTACCTGTTTTATTTATCAAACCCTTGGGAGTTACTTCTACGTTGCTATTACGTTGCCATGCTATGCTCGTAGTCGTGGATTGGGTTCGAGAGATATTCATGACAGATGTGAGATTGTTAATAATGGTTTACTTAAGGTGGCAACTAAAACTCACATCTGGGTGGATTGAGGCACCTGGAGAACCCAGTGTTGCCTGTTTGTATAAGGACCGCCACCCAGGCTCAAAGGGATCATAAGATTATTCATGCTACAAACTTCCGTGTGCAGCCACAAGCTATTATGGGCTCTAGCATAGCTGAGTAAGTTGTGGGAAACCTTTCCATGATGGGCTAGCAGATGTAGGGGATTGTAGGTGTACCGGCCTATCTATCGGTTAAGGGGACCTCTTCTGAAAGACTGTGTCTCGGTCATCCGTTTCTCAAACATCATGCAGTGCGAGAATCAAGCGGAGGCGATCGAGTCTTGTGGGGAAAAGTGCGCAAACCTCTGCAGAGTGTACAAACTAATCATGGTTAGCCGTGTCCCCGGTTATGGACATCTTGAGTATCTAGTTCTTGGATTGTCCCGTTGATCTCATCATGTTACTTTAATTAATATTGTTGGGTTAATGATGATACTTAATTGGGATTGAGATGCTGTCAACCATCTCAATGTTTCACAACCACCATGATAGTTAAATAAAATTTATTCCTTTGAAGTAGGGAAAAATTGGCTTTTCGCTAAAACATTGTAACCATAGAGCTTTTCCACCAGCCATATATGCATGTAGTGATAGCCTTTGTTCATTATTTCTCTATGGTGTTAATTTGCCAGCATATTCCATGTGCTGACCCGTTTTCGGGCTGCAACGTTTCATGTTGCAGGATTCTTACGACGAGTAAGTGATTCGTTAGGGTTACGATTTCTACACTCAACTTTGCCGTTGGTGTTGATGGGAATCCACAACCTTGTTACTTCCGCTATTTGGATTGAGGCAATAGTATTCACGTTACTTTATACATGTGATTTACCTCTGTTATAAATCCTCGAGTACTGTGTGTGTCAGCATACCGATCCAGGGATGACACTTAAGCACAGAGACTTGATTCATTCGGGTCGGGTCGCTACAAGATGGTATCAGAGCACATGTTGATTGTAGGACGTGACCCTAGAAACTGGCAATCCCATAGGAAGGATTTTCTCTAAAACTTTCCTTTTCAAAAAGATCTTTTACCTCTCTCCTTTTCTGAGTCTTATTCAAATATTCCCTTTTAGTGAGACCATACCCCTTTCCCCTTTTGACCACACGAAGATTCGACTGATGAGACCACTCCAAGAAGGACAAGATATTGGACAACTAAGACCATTTTGGAATGAAGAGGATTTTACCGTGCATTATGATAATGGAAACTACAACGGTTGAAGATTCCGAAGACTGGGAGAATTTGAAGGCTCTGAAGAATTGCCAGATGTGTATGACCTAGGAAGGTTACCCTTATGGAACTTGGCAGACTATGGAAGTTGTCAATACTCGAGAGCAAGGTGTATCGGAGAAAGACCGAAACATGGAGAGTTAGAAACTCAAAAATTTTGTCAAAGAAAACCCTAAGGCAGGAGATATCAGTTATGGAATGAAAGCTCATGGCAGTAACATGGGCATAAACACGACTATCCATGATGTTATCGTCCGCTTATGCTATTGTCACCGTGCGGAGTTAAGCATGACGTTCGTCATAAGGATTGGATGGTAGAAGGCTGCTGGAGCACCTATCAGCAAAGGATGCAGTTCTAACTATAGCTGGTGTATCACCAGGATCTGGAGCATTACATCAGGAAGTTAAAGATGAACCTTCAGGAAGCAGTATTCGACAAGTAAGCATTTCGTGAAGGGCTCATGACCCAGAAGCTGAAAGTAGCCATGATGGAGGAGCAAAACCTCGAGACATCAAAGATTCGTCATGAACTGAAGGACAATAGGATCATGGTTCATGTCAAGGATGTTGAAACCCAGAAGTTGGAGCGCAACTCCAGAAATATTAAAGGACGTCACGAGAGACTTCGCGTCAACAGAGATGATTTGGCAAAAGAACTTGAGAAGGACAAACATGATTGCAAGAAGCCATCGGAGACATGAACAAGACTTGAAGATTTTGGCGACGTTGAAGACTTATTGACCTTTAGAAGACCAAACCCCTGTTATACTTACGTTAGATGCGATGTTTGTGAGCTGTCATTTGTTTGTTGTTTTCCGACAGCCACAATAAAAATCTGTCTTTTCAAAATTTTGTTTGTATTGTGTGCATCCCTCTCGACCTCTCTTATCTCACCCCAAACCCTTGGACCCATTAGAGGATGAATGGAGATGAGCTTGTACTTTTTGGACCGATGAGTCAATTGGAGATGGACCGATGGATTCAGAACATGGAGGATCACATGAAGAATAACCCTATAGTCGGAAAGGATATGACCCGGCATGCTCTTCAATGTTTTGAAAGAGGTGCTGCTACTTGGTGGAGGATGTACCAAACCATCAATGGATGGCAAGAAGTAACCACTTGGAAAGAATTTAAGTGGACTCTACAAAGATCTCGTCTTGTGTCCCAGAAATTGAAGCCTTATGGAAAAGATATGAAGAAACCTTGTGCATACAAGCCTTGTGGAGAAATAGGCCACAACCATAAGGAACACAAGGATGAATGCCCTAATTGTGAAGGAAGTCGCCCAGCTGAAGAATGCCCAACTAGGCAGATCACTTGTTTCTTGTGTGAAGGGACTACCCACTACCCTGCTCAGTGTCACATCTATCCCATGGTACAAAGGACCATCCAGCGGAAGAAAGAAGCAATGAAAAGAGCCCACATGGAAATTTTAGAGGAATCTGTGATGAAGGAAGAGGTGGAGGACACACCCAAAGAAGAACCAATTAAACCCTGCACCAAGTCATGCTATTCATGTGGAGAAGATGGACACATCTCCCAAAATTGTCTGAATGGGGATTTAGTAGAATTCCCGACAGAGGAAGTAGAGTATGACCCACAGGAAATAGAAGCCCTGATTGGAACGGAAAAGTCCAGGAAGAAAAATAGATTGGATCCCAGGAACAACCCAATTTCTACAAAGAGAGACCTGAGTCATATCACATGTTTCAGGTGCAAAAATTTAGGACACTACTTCAATGATTGCCCAAAAAGGAAGATGAGGACCCCAGGAGGCTATATAATCACAAGGAAACCTCGAGATAGGTCAGAAGTAAAATGTTTCCGTTGTGATGAAGCAGGGCACTTTGCCAGAGAATGCCCCAAGGAGGCGGAGACTTGTGATAAATAGTTGAGTGCAACGAGAAATATAGTAGTACTAGTGTGGACATTTCTTTTACTAGTGAGGTGTCGGATTGATGCATGTAATGGAATGCAGGAGATTGTAATAATTTGAGAATCAATAAAGTTAGCATCATTGGTATTCATTTGGATTTTATGAGTTGTTACTCTATGAAGAAAGATTTTGACCATTTTCGAGGATATGAGAAATATGGTCTATGGAAGATTGTGCATCTTAAGGGTGGTAGTACCCTGTGAGGAAACTTGACCCTTGGAAAAAGGTAATGATATTCCACAAAGTGGATTTCGAACAAAATAAGTATGAGTTTTATCTCGATATGTTTGATACCCCAAGAATATGAGGGTATGGAGTATTATTGGATGTAAAGGAGGTAGTCTATGAAATTGGAGACAGAGCATGTCTTCGTGTGTCCCCTCTGCGAGGAGTTAAACTATTTGGAGTTAAGGGAAAGTTAGCCCCGAGATTTGTAGGACCATACCGAGTTTTGGAGCGTATGGGAGAAGTGGCCAACAAGTTGGAGTCACCCGAAGGACTGTCATGAGTTCATGATGTGTTTCACGTTTCCCAGTTGAAAAAGTGCCATGCAGAGATGGCCAATATTCCCCTGTAAGGACGCTTGACCCTGGAAAGGATAATGATGTTCCACGAAGTGGAGTATGGACTTCATAAGTATAAGTGTTTTTTTATCTCGGTATGTGGGATATTCCCCGAGGATGAAGAGATGAATTACTATTGGATATAAAGGAGGTATGATGTTGGAAATATGGATCAATGGAATTCGATGATGAGTCTGAGTAATCATGTCCTAGTGGTGCCAATAGAAGGAAGGAAGACAGTACAATTGGATGGATTTAAGAATACTAGGAAGTTGGATGTTGGATTAATGATCAGTTGCTCGATGATAAGTTCAAGGACTACAAGTGATGAGATGGGCCATAACCCACAGGCCCCAGGACCTGCCAAAAAGCAAGCACACTCTTGTTGAAGGGAAAACCCTGGAAGAAGTTACGATTTTATCGATAGACAATCTTATAGGAGTTACGCAAAACCTGAGAGTTGTGAAGAAACGATAGAGGTTTGTTTGGCTTGCAGAATCAATGGATTTATCCGAACCTAGTTCGTTGACAAGAGAAATTCTGCAATGCTTGTGAGGATGACCGAGTGTTAGAATGCGAGATTCACTAAACCATGTACAAGGTAATGATTTGGGTGCGGGATGGATTGATCACCATACCGACTTACTCTTATTATTCGCTTTGCTATACGGGATGGTAAATCTGAGTGACTTACCTATAGTAGAGAGACGATGATCAAAACCTTGTTTGAACCTTAGAATGGTATAATAATGTTTCCCTTGTACACGGCAGTTGATGCCAATCGTAGGTTATACGGTGAGGATCAACCAGACCCATTTTCTGCAGGAAAACCATAAATTGTTGACCACCAGGAGATGTCGATAGTTGTTTAGTATTGGCGTCTGACCCGTCAGCTAAGAAGACCCAGTAATGGAATAACCTTACCAAGATGAAAGGACAGAAGAATTGTGGTAAAGATTATGCCACTACCAGAAGAGCCCAGAGAAGGAATTGTCTCGAGAATCTGTGAAGACTGACACTGTCAACAACAAGGATGGAGTATACGAGTTTTGATGGAACCGTAACAATGATTCTAAGGGTGGTAGCACCCCAGACCCCGGTGATGATCAATGGATTTTGAGAAGAACCCAAACCCTAACCTTTTTCTTGCTAGCCTCTCCGAATCTCGAGGACGAGATTCATTTTAAGGGTGGTAGGTTTGTAACATCCCAAAATTCTAAATTTTGGAATGTTATAATAAACAGATAGATTGGATTGATTGTTTGATTGATTGACTGAAAGTGAGTGGAATTCGAAATCTTTTGAAAGTTAAATGAGAGGGAATAAAAGGACTTTCCCAAACTTTCATTTTGCTTTCATGATCTCCATGAATTCGAATTCTTTTCACCACAAAACCCTGGAGAGAAGATGACATGACTTCTTCCATTTATTTAAATGACAAGGGGTGTTGAAAATATTTGAATTTCATTTGAAAATATTTCACATTTCTGAAACTTTATGCAACTCAATGATTTTCACGAGAGAAGATAAAATGACTTCTTCAAAACATATGAAATATGAGTTGGGAGTTTCAAAGGTCAAATTCAAAGTCCTTTTGGAAATTATTTTTAATTTGGAGTTATTTGAGTCTTATTCAAAGTATTTTTTTCCAAAATAAAAATATACAAAAAATAGGATAACATGATTCCCTACATCAGCAAATTGGAGAAAAATAAATTTGAAATCATTTTGGTATTTTTAAAATGATTTTTATTGGATTTTATTAAGGCAGTAGCACTGTTTGATTTATTAAAATTTGTGTGGACTTTATTTGACTTTACAAAAATGTTCATGCTGTAGGAAATATTTTTCTGCAAATTTTGATATATAATATGCCTATATAAAGTTTTATTTTTATTTTCTTTATTCAGTTTTTCCTTTCCTGTCTCTATTTATAAAAAAATCTACATGCGCGTACTCTGTGACTATATGTCGCCCTCATGCGCAGTATAGTAGCCCCATTGTTTTTTTTCTCTTAAATAGGCCAGGCCCAGCCGGCTATATTCCTCCCCATATTTCTTTTCTATAGTTTTTTTTCTTTCTTTTCTTTCTTTTCAATTGCTAAAAATAAACAAAGACTGCCGCGCGGCCGGCCGAACCGCTAAGGCCTTTAGGCCCATGGGACGCGTTCCCTTTTTGTCTGTTTGTCTACGTTTAGTCCCACATTGCCTAGCCTTTAACCCCTAAACCTCTTTTCCACCTATAAATATAGACCCATAGTGCCTCCAAAAATTATCCCTTGCGGGTTAAATCAATATTTTGGTTTGACTAGCTAAAAATATATTTCTCCTCTCCGGCGGGACTTTTGGAAGTTGTCTCCACACTCCGAAGTCGTCTTTTCTATACCTTATAAAGGTATATTTATTCGTTCTCTGTATTTATACGTTAGATCTAGAATTCTTTTATCCGTAGCTATTTTTTTCTTCTACAAAACAGTTTGGCCCTGATTTTTCAAATAGCCATAACTTTTTACTCGTTCATGCAAATTAGATGAAACCAGCGCCTATAGCTTCGTCTTGTTTTCACCTATCCAGTTAACCTGTCACGTCAACTTTTTGAAATTTTCAAATTTTGAAATTTGTTCAAATTCATATTCAAACTTCTTTTGTTTATAACTTAAGTTCCGTAACTCCGTTTGAGTTGATTCTTTTTGCAAACCGAAGCTCTTGACCTAAACTTTCTGATAAGGCCAAATTCACATAATTTTGGTACTATTAGAAATTGTTTTATGTTGCAAGAGTTATTTGCTTGGTTTTGATGTTTTCCGAAGTGTCTTCTTCGTTCTTCTCGATCTTTTGAGTGATTGCTTATGTGTGGTTACTATTGCTTGCTTACGATAGATTGACCGGAGTGTGACGAGTAGATCTATCCAGAGTATTGAGTGCGAATCATCTTCATCAACATTGCAGGCAAGTAACACTTTGATCATACTTTCCATACCCAGTTTTATTGCATTAGATCTATTCCTCAAACATTGCATGGTTAGGATCTAATTTTAAATTGAGGGTATTGGGAAGTAGTTGAGGTAGTACCTATTACCTGTTTTATTTATCAAACCCTTGGGAGTTACTTCTACGTTGCTATTACGTTGCCATGCTATGCTCGTAGTCGTGGATTGGGTTCGAGAGATATTCATGACAGATGTGAGATTGTTAATAATGGTTTACTTAAGGTGGCAACTAAAACTCACATCTGGGTGGATTGAGGCACCTGGAGAACCCAGTGTTGCCTGTTTGTATAAGGACCGCCACCCAGGCTCAAAGGGATCATAAGATTATTCATGCTACAAACTTCCGTGTGCAGCCACAAGCTATTATGGGCTCTAGCATAGCTGAGTAAGTTGTGGGAAACCTTTCCATGATGGGCTAGCAGATGTAGGGGATTGTAGGTGTACCGGCCTATCTATCGGTTAAGGGGACCTCTTCTGAAAGACTGTGTCTCGGTCATCCGTTTCTCAAACATCATGCAGTGCGAGAATCAAGCGGAGGCGATCGAGTCTTGTGGGGAAAAGTGCGCAAACCTCTGCAGAGTGTACAAACTAATCATGGTTAGCCGTGTCCCCGGTTATGGACATCTTGAGTATCTAGTTCTTGGATTGTCCCGTTGATCTCATCATGTTACTTTAATTAATATTGTTGGGTTAATGATGATACTTAATTGGGATTGAGATGCTGTCAACCATCTCAATGTTTCACAACCACCATGATAGTTAAATAAAATTTATTCCTTTGAAGTAGGGAAAAATTGGCTTTTCGCTAAAACATTGTAACCATAGAGCTTTTCCACCAGCCATATATGCATGTAGTGATAGCCTTTGTTCATTATTTCTCTATGGTGTTAATTTGCCAGCATATTCCATGTGCTGACCCGTTTTCGGGCTGCAACGTTTCATGTTGCAGGATTCTTACGACGAGTAAGTGATTCGTTAGGGTTACGATTTCTACACTCAACTTTGCCGTTGGTGTTGATGGGAATCCACAACCTTGTTACTTCCGCTATTTGGATTGAGGTAATAGTATTCACGTTACTTTATACATGTGATTTACCTCTGTTATAAATCCTCGAGTACTGTGTGCGTCAGCATACCGATCCAGGGATGACACTTAAGCACAGAGACTTGATTCATTCGGGTCGGGTCGCTACAGCAGTTGTTCCGAAGGACCGGTACATTCCACTTTCCGAATAGAATCATACCATTGCACATCAACTCCAGCAAAACCTCCATTTTGGTGAACATGCCGGAGTGTGATGCCAAGGGTGTCAAAGGAGAATGGAAGCCGCCCTCTCTGGAGATTGAGATGGACTGGGCTTCCAACTTGACGGAGGTGGCCTCCAGGAAAGAGGCAGATCTCATTTGGGCCACCAAAGAGGAAGAGTTGGCGTACAACGCCAGCAAGGTTGAAGAGGCCACAAGAATTAAGCCTGCCGGCGATTCTGGCACCGCAACAGCTGAAAGTGATGACGAAGAGGATCCGACGAGGAATCTACCGAGGACCAGCATGAGGAGTCCGCTCGGGATGACCCCGCATGTGCTGAGATTGCCGGGGACGAGCTTTCTGGGACCGAGGTAATCGGAGAAGCCGAATAAGAAGAAGCACCTCGAGGCCCGCAAAGGAAACGTCACCTCCAGAAGGTGGCCGGCCAAGGACCAACGCGTGCTACTTCGCCAAGGGCTGGCCCAACAGCAAAAAAGACAACCCCCAAGACCAACCGCCAAGAGGAAGTGCGCCGACAACCCGCGAGGCGTCCGCGAGCCCAAATTCCATCGTCCCAGCAAAGGGTTGCCAATGAAACTCTTCTCAACCAGCAAGGTCATCTCCCCCGACGCTCAAGAGGGCCAAAGAGACGCCTCCGCCGGCAGGATATGATCTCTCAACCATTCTCGTGTCTGAGGAAAAGGAGTAAGTAGAATTTTTACTTTCGTCAAGCCTTGATTTTGTTTGGCTTCCATTTTGACGGGATTCCTTTTGTTTTGCTAGGGACCCAGAACCACTTCTGCACCAAACCAAGCGGTCTAAGCCTGCAACAAAGCAAGATCCCACGACAAGCTGGCCAGGGGGTCACGACAGCTCAGTCCGTTGTCACCAGCCCCTAGCCCAGCCCCCTGTGCGAGAACATGGTGCAAGTTCCACCCGCTGGTACCAGCATTGAGCTCCCTCCCTCTAATCTTGACAAGGAGATGGGAGGGGCCCACCAAGAAGAAGAGCGCCAAGAGGCGGATCCTATCATGGCCTCCCCGTCAACCATTGCTCCAGAGAGTGCTTCTCCTACAAGGGCCTCCACCGATGAGCATGTCCACACGGAGTTCATTCCAAAAAACGTTGTCGATGACCGTGTGCTGGCAACTCAGTTTGCCCGGGAAGGAGATGTCCTTCCTCAACAAGCACCAACGGGTAATACTCTTGCCTTTATACACTTCTCGCAGAACTTTGTTTCCTTGAGCTTTACTTGCAATTTCAATCTCATTTCTCCCCTGTTCTTGCCTCAATCCATAGTCCCAGCTTCTCCTGAAGAGGGTGAGATCCTTGTGGAAGTGGCGGATATCGCAAAGGCTGCTGTTGAAGAAGCCACCAAGATTGCTGTCGGGGAGAATTTTGTGCAAATTGCCAAGAAGATTGAGGAGATCCTTGGAGAATCTGAGAAGCCCTACGGCAACACGTCTGATCCTATCAGGATGGATGTGGAGGAGGCGCCCATCAATGTTGATGTGCCGAACCCCGACAAACAACCAGCGGCATCAATCTTGCAAGCCCCGCCAAGCAGCTTGGAGCTAGTCATTTCTCAGCATGAGTCTGGAGCCCCTAGTTCGTCTGGTACTACGGGGCCGAATTTTGATGAAGAAATCGCTTGCATTCTGCTCCCCCTCATCGATCGGGCCACTGAATCCACTGACGCCACTCATAGTGCTGAAGATCTCGCCTTCATGGAACTCATGGCGATCGGATTCAAAGGCGTCCAAGAAAGATACAGCCAAATGATAGAGGCGAAGGTGTCCCGATGTTTCGATGAGATAGCAATCGTTTTCTTTGGGAGTCGACTTTGACGATCCGACTACGAACGTGCGAAGACGCCGCGCCTTAGCAACCGCTAAACCAACTTCTGAGGGGTTATTGACCACGCTCGAGCACGATCAACCTGACCACGAGGGTCTATTTCCTGCGAGCAAACGAAGAACAAGCAAGAAACTGAGTTTGCAATCTGGATATTGCGAATAAAAGAGGAAAGTTTTATTGATCAAGGTGGGGTTCTGTGACGCCTTTGTCTGGTCGTTGAACACAAACAAGTACGCGAAGTTGCAGCTATGGCGAACTTTAATCTAAACAAAATCCCCCAAAGTCTCAATGGTGCCCTAAGGGCTGTATATATGGAGGAAGAGGGGGGGGGGATTTCGTGGCCCTTGGGGAAGGGGTCCGAAACCAACCCTATCTCTTGTTTCCCCACACATACGGACTCTAAAAACATCCTATACTTGTGTATTTCGAAATTACATGGGCCTGGACCAATAATAAGGTGACGCAGCACCTAGAATAGCCTTTGGACGAAATTTATGAAGTGGCATCTTGTATATTTCGTCCAAGGCTTCATGCACTCATTATGGTGGCTTCAAAGTCCTGAAATCATCACTTGTAACTCCGTTCTTGTTCCCCTTGCACATGCCATCCTCTCCATGCTTGGTCTTGCTCCAGTGTTCATCCCTCTTATCCATGACAGGCCCTTCATTTGTAAGCAAAACAAATGTATCCAATTTAGGCAGCATCATATTCTCATGAACATTAGAATCATTACCAAGAAACGAAATTACCTGAAATTTTAATTGGCTTGCGCGAGCTCTAGTAATTGGTCCAGTATATGTAGCAATAGGGGCTGTGGGTGTAACAATGGTACTGATGTCCTCATCATCCTCCCCTTCTTGAAATGAAGTCGTCCTCGATGGAAGCTCATCTTCCTCACCCAAATTGGGCTTCAAATCTGCAATGTTAAAAGTGGGACTAACCCCAAAATCTGCAGGCAGCTCAAGTTTATATGCATTATCATTTATTTTCTCTAACACCTTAAATGGACCATCATCACGTGGCATTAGCTTTGATTTGCGCAAATAAGGAAATCTATCCTTACGCAAATGTAACCAAACAAGATCTCCAGGTGCAAACACAACACGTTTTCTACCCTTATCTCCAGCAAGTTTATATTTAGCATTCATACGCTCAATGTTTTCCTAAGTTAACTCATGCATTTTTAAGATCAATTCAGCACGTTGTTTAGCATCAAAATTAACCTTCTCCGAAGATGGAAGAGGCAACAAATCAATGGGTGCACGAGGTAGGAAACCATACACAATTTCAAAAGGGCACATCTTAGTAGTAGAATGCAATGAACGATTATAAGCAAATTCAATATGAGGAAAGCATTCTTCCCACATTTTCTTATTATTCTTCAAAACAGCCCTAAGCATAGTAGAAAATGTTCTATTGACTAATTCAGTTTGGGGGTGACAAGTAGTACTAAAATGCAGTTTAGTCCCCAACTTAGCCCATAAACATCTCCAAAAGTGGCTAAGAAATTTAGTATCATGATCCAAAACAATAGTATTTGGCACACCATGCAAGCGAATAATTTCATGAAAGAACAAATCAGCAAAATTAACAGCATCATCGCTTTGATGACATGGTATAAGGTGTGCCATTTTCGAGAATCTATCCACGACAACAAATATGCTATCCCTTCCCTTCTTTGTTCGAGGTAAACCTAAAACAAAGTCCATAGATATATCCTCCCAAGGAACACTAGGTACAGGCAAAGGCATATATAAACCATGAGGATTCAGTCGTGACTTAGCTTTTTGACATGTAGTGCAGCGAGCAACAAAACGCTCAACATCCCGTCTCATCTTTGGCCAAAAGAAATGTGTAGCAAGTACATCCTCGTCTTCTTCATGCCAAAGTGTCCCATTAATCCTCCTCCATGCGCCTCCTGCAAGAACAAAAGACGAACAGAACTAGCTGGAATGCATAGCTTGTTAGCACGGAACACAAAGCCATCATTAATAACGAACTTGTTCCATGTTCTTCCTTCTTTACAATTCTGCATTACATCTTTAAAATCAGCATCATGCACATATTGGTCTTTGATGGTCTCCAAACCAAATATTTTGAAGTCAAGTTGTGAAAGCATAGTATAGTGACGAGACAATGCATCAGCAATAACATTTTCTTTACCCTTCTTGTGTTTAATGACATAAGGAAAAGTCTCAATGAATTCAACCCATTTAGCATGTCTACGATTCAATTTAGCTTGACTTTTAATATGTTTCAAAGATTCAAGATCAGAATGTATAACAAATTCTTTGGGCCATAAATAATGTTGCCATGTCTCTAAAGTCCGAACAAGAGCAAATAATTCTTTATCATAAGTAGAATAATTCATACTAGGCCCACTCAATTTTTCAGAAAAGTATGCAACAGGTTTGCCATCTTGTAATAACACACCTCCTAATCCAATTCCACTAGCATCACATTCAAGCTCAAAAGTCTTATTAAAATCGGGAAGTTGGAGTAAAGGAGCATGTGTCAACTTATCTTTCAATACCTTGAAGGCTTCTTCTTGTGTGGTACCCCAACAAAAGGCACATCCTTCTTTGTAAGCTCATTGAGAGGTGCAACAATGGTGCTAAAATCTCTCACAAAACGCCTATAGAAACCAGTGAGTCCAAGAAAACTCCTCACTTGTGTGACCGTTTTGGGCTGCGGCCAACTCTCAATAGCTTCAATCTTGGCTTTATCAACTTCAATTCTCTGTGGAGTAACAACATAGCCAAGAAAACATACTCGGTCGGTGCAAAAGGTGCACTTCCCAAGGTTACCAAACAAACGTGCATCACGTAGAGCAATAAAAACAACACGTAAATGTTCCAAATGTTCTTCCAAAGATTTGGTATAAATCAGTATATCATCAAAATAGACTACCACAAATCATCCAATAAAAGCACGTAAAACTTTGTCCGTTAGTCTCATGAAAGTACTAGGTGCATTAGTTAACCCAAAAGGTATGACTAACCACTCATATAAACCAAACTTAGTTTTAAATGATGTTTTCCATTCATCTCCCAATTTCATACGAATTTGATTGTATCCACTACACAAATCAACTTTGGAGAATATTGTAGAGCCACTCAATTCATCAAGCATATCATCTAGCCTAGGAATAGGATGATGATAACGAATAGTAATATTATTAATGCCTCTACAATCAACACACATATGCGACGTACCATCCTTTTTAGGCACTAGTATAATAGGAACAGCACAAGGACTAAGAGATTCGCGTATATAACCTTTGTCGAGCAGCTCTTGTACTTGAGCATAATCTCCTTCGTCTCCTCTGGATTGGTATGGTATGGTGCACGGTTGGGTAGCGATGCACCGGGAATTAAGTCAATTTGATGCTCAATCCCTTGAATAGGTGGTAATCCCGGTGGCACGTCTTGTGGGAAGACGTCAGTGAACTCCTGCAAAATGTTAGTGACAGCAGGGGGCAAAGAGGAAGGCACGTCCTCGAATGAAAATAATGCCTCTTTGCACACAAAAGCATAGCAAACAGATTTGCTAAAATCTAGCTCATCAATATCAGATTTAGTGGCAAGTAAACATGCACTTTTCAATTTAATTTCAGAAGCAACACTAGATGGTTTATCATTAGGCTTCATTTGTTGCTCAAATTATTTAGCCACAATCTGATTTTCACTCTTATTGTTCTCCTGTTTTGCTTTATTAGCTCTATTAATATCATCTTTCAAAATGGAATCAGGAGTCATAGGAAGCAAAGTAATATTTTTATCCTTATGAACAAGAGTATACTGATTGTTTGTACCATGGTGTACAGAATTTTTATCAAATTGCCATGGTCTACCAAGTAATAAGGAACATTCTTGCATAGGTACCACGTCACAATCAACATAATCAGCATATGTAGAGATAATAAATGCACACGAACAGTACGTGTTACCTTAACCTTGCCGCTATTGTTGAACCATTGGATGTAGTAAGGATGTGGATGTGGTCTTGTGGTGAGAGATAGCTTCTCCACCATCTCCATGCTAGCCAAGTTGTTGCAGCTCCCTCCATCTATGATGACGCGAATAGAACGTTCCTTCACAACTCCCTTTGTATGGAATAAATTATGCCTCCGATTTTGCTCATCTTTGTAAACTACACACTCAAAACATGTTGATCAACCAAACATTCATACCTGTCAGCATCTTCAGGAGCCATGTATTGCGTCTCATGATCAGAATCATCTCCACCGTGTTCTTCACGTGTAATAAGAGCCAAAGTCTCCTCATCATAGTCACTAGCGGACTCATACCCACCATCCTCAGTAGCAATATCACACGCTGAGATTTGCATTCTCTCGCATAATGACCTCTTCCCTTACAACGATGACAAATAATATCACTTGTGTGCCCTGTTGATGCCATGGAAGAAGAAGAGCTCTGTGCAGGCCCGGCAGGTGTGCTCTTGACAGATAGTGGTGGTTGTGCCTGCTTTCTTGTATCACGGTTGGAGGTGGCACCTGATGGAGGTGATAGTGCAGTGGAAGTAGAGGATGCACGTGGTGTCCATGATGAAGGTAGACCTGCAGAAAAGTTAGTTCACGCCAATGTCTGTCGATCCTGCACTTCACGTTCAGCTTTACAAGCAAGATGGAATAAACGAGTGATATTATTATACTCCTTATACTCTAGAATGGTCTGAATCTCTCTATTTAATCCACCCATAAAACGTGCAAGCTTAGCTTCATTATCCTCAACAATACCACATCTAATCATGCCAGTTTGTAATTCCTGGTAATATTCCTCTAAAGAATTTTTTCCTTGTCTTAAACGCTGCAATTTTTGAAGTAATTCACGTTGATAATATCTTGGAACCCAACGAGTATGCATAGCAGTTTTCAAAGCAGCCCAAGTAGTTGGAATGTTATTCGGATATAATCTACGATGTTCAAACCACCACACACAAGAAAAACTAGTGAAAGCACAAAGTGCAGCAGCAACACGTCTCTCCTCGGGATATTCTAAACATGTAAAACATTGTTCGGTTTCTAACTCCCAAGTAAGATATATATCAGGAACATATCTACCCTCAAACGGTGGAATATTCAATTTTAGTTTAGGAAGATGGTCATGATCTCATACCTGAGCTGGTAACGCAGCCCTACCATTGCGATTATTTGCATGTGGACGACCAGGTGCTGGTGGTTGCACGTAGTTCTGATTTTGATCAACTTCATCCTCGTAATCTCCCGCATAATCATCCTCCTCCTCATCAGTAGCAGGAGCCACAGAAGTATCAACAGCAGCACCAACAGTTTGGCCAGGCTCAAGAGGGACACGGCTCGCTCGGCGGAGGGCTGTTTCGCGACCTGGAGGTAGTCGTTGTTGTTGTTGTTGTTGTTGTTGTTGTTGTTGTTGTGGCAGAGGTGCGGCAGGTGCAGCCGTTGGTGGTTGTGGGAGACGCACAAGCACTTCATTAAATTTTTTATCGAGCTTTGTTTCGAACGTCTTCTCAAAGCCAGTTATCTTATCCATGGCCTCTTCAAAATTGTTCAGCACATCTTGCATCTGTTCAGTCATCATTTGCTGAAATTTATCATGCAACTCCTTATTCGTCATGTTCTCCCAGTCAGTCTCATTAACTTGTGATCCTGCCATGGTTAGCAGCAATAGACACACAAGGATATGATCCTACAGACTACTAGAAAATGGTGGTGGTGGGGCATCACAAATCCGTCAAGCAAATCTCAAATTCTTACCAGTTCTTACCAAGCAGCAGGTGGTGATCGGCAACCGTTGTAGTCAAAACTCTCAAAGCTTGGATAGAGCGATTACCAGGGAGAGTCAAACGCACGATGTAGATGTATGTGGAGTTGGGAAGACTTATAATATGGTAGCAAAAAGGGTCAGCAATAATCAATTCAGAGATGCAAAGTTGAATAAACGCTCAACGACGATACTGTGCTGGTCCTAGGCTAGACCGTACTAGAGACGCGAGCCTAGAACACTAACAAACTCACGGCGCTGCACGTAAACAAGGGAAAAGCACACTCTAGAAAAAAATCGCGCTCTTTTTTTGTGAAAAATCACTATAATGGTGAGTGTCCCAAGTCGAAATGACAGGATGGGCACGAAATTTTTTTGACTATTTTTTTTCAGAAATCATGGCAGCGACGACGAAAAAGTGCGACAAAAAATCACTATGATGGCACGTGGCTCAAAAGACTCAGAAAAGCCTAAAAATAGGATAGGGGAAAAATAGTTTTGGTCGCCGAAATTTTGGCCTAAAAACTGCCCGGGGGTCTCCAGACTCTTTTTTTAGACCTACTCAGGCAAGGAAACACAAAACAAAAAATAGATGGATCTCGAAAACAAACCTAATATGAAAAGAACTCGGATTAGCGATGGACAGGCGGTGGTATATGTGGTATATGTGGACTCAGATTGGTGATGGACAAGCGGTGGTATATGTGGACTCGGATTGGTGGCGTGGTATATATGGACTCGGATTTGTGGTGGATATATGGTGGTATTTGGCGGCGGCGATGTGTCTGGTGTGGTGGTGGTATATGTCAGCGGAAGATGAATCTGGTGTGGTGGTGGTATATGGCAGTGGATGATGAATCTGGGGTGGTGGTGGTATATGGCAGCGGATGATGATGGTGCGGCGGCGGCATGAATACCCGTGAACAGAACTCGAAACTCTAAAAGACTAGACGCTAAGACCAGCAACTAGACACGACGATCCAACCGCAAATTCAACAAAGCAAATACAGAAAAGATTATGCAAAGGCTCAGATTGGTTCGAATATGATGAACTAACCCTAATTTTTTTGTGGCTTTTTCGTGGACTGTAGGTATGAAGAACAGACTCGATCTAAACTACGAAAAACTGTAAAATCTCACCGAGCAACCTGGAAATCTAATACCACTTGATAGAGGCGAAGGTGTCCCGATGTTTCGATGAGATAGCAACCGTTTTTTGTGGGAGTCGACTTTGACGATCCGACTATGAACGTGCGAAGACGTCGCGCCTTAGCAATCGCTAAACCAACTTCCGAGGGGTTATTGACCACACCGGAGCACGATCAACCTGACCACGAGGGTCTATTTCCTGCGAGCAAACGAAGAACAAGCAAGAAACTGAGTTTGCAATCTGGATATTGCGAATAAAAGAGTAAAGCTTTATTTCGTGGCCCTTGGGGAAGGGGTCCGAAACCAACCCTATCTCTTGTTTCCCCACACATACGGACTCTAAAAATAGCCTATACTTATGTATTTAGAAATTACATGGGCCTGGCCCAATAATAAGGTGACGCAGCACCTAGAATAGCCTTTGGACGAAATTTATGAAGTGGCATCTTGTATATTTCGTCCAAGGCTTCATGCACTCATTATGGTGGCTTCATAGTGCTGAAATCATCACTTGTAACTCCGTTCTTGTTCCCCTTGCGCATGCCATTCTCTCCAAGCTTGGTCTTGCTCCAGTGTTTATCCCTCTTATCCATGCCAGGCCCTTCGTTTTTAAGCAAAACAAATGTATCCAATTTAGGCAGCATCATATTCTCATGAACATTAGAATCATTACCAAGAAACGAAGTACCTGGAAATTAATTGGCGTGCGTGAGCTCTATTAATTGTTCCAGTATATGTAGTAGTAGGGGATGTGGGTGTAACAATGGTACTGATGTCCTCATCACAAAAGGTGGAGCAGAGTCCAAGAAGAGTGCAAATCTGTGGATCTACTTGATTTGAGGCTGAAGGAGAAAGCCACTGAGTTGCGTACGTGGTATAATGAGCAGGCTCGCAATCTCATAAGGCAGGAAGAAAAACTCACTGCCGCCAAGGAGGAAGTGACCATCCGGGATGGCAAGCTGACAAAGCGCCCAGCGTTGCTCAACGCTAAGGAAAGAGATCTTGCAGCCCGAGAACAGACACTTGCCGCCAGCCTCCATGGTAAGGACGAAGAGATTGAAGTACTTCTCAAGAAGTGGACCCAAGGGTTGGAGGATGAACACAAGAAATCCATTGAAACCCAAGCCTTTGAGAGTCCCGCAAAGCTTAAGGAAGTTACTGATGAAGCCGCCATTGTTGCCACTGCCAAGGAAGACCTTGAAATCCAGGTGGGCAAGTTGAAAGAGGAGCTCGCTGGCAGCAACAAGGAGATCGAGACCCTCAAAGGTGAAACACAGAAAGCAGCCCTTGCCCTAAAGGAACTGCAGTCACTGCTTTCGTCAAAGAATCAAGAACTAAATGTTGCCACCAGTGTGGCTGAGGACTTAAAATCCAAGCTTGCCGGCCTGGAAATGAATCTTGAATCCACCAAGGAATGGGAAAAACTCTCAGCAGAGAAGATTGCCGCAGCAGAAACCCTCCGAAAGACACCGAGAAGAATCTTGGGAAATTGCACGACATGCACTCCCTCTGGACGTTGAAGCTTGTTGACACAGTTGAGCGCCTTACTTCACAATTTCCGTCACGGACATGAAGAGTTGGAGCTTTATCTTCAATGAACACGAGGCCGACAGTCTCAGGTTGAACAAATTCTTTGACGGCCTCATTGAAGCGCTGAAGACGCATCATGATGACAGGGCCGCCTCATTTGCCAATGAATCCTGGCAATTTGCACGCAGTGTCCTCTACACAGTGCTGCACAACCTTGCTTATCGCAATCTCGGCCTTGATCTCTCTAGAATCTTCAAGAGGTTGCCACAGGAAGCTGATGTCACAAGCGCTAATAAGGTTGTCGCTCCTCTTGCCGACAAGGTTCTTCAAGTTCCCAAGGCCCAAGGCAATCGTCGGGACTAGGCTCTACGTTACATTCATTGCTTGTGCTGCCATGTAAAAGATACATTTGACCTCATGTTAGGCCCACATTTTTTTGTGATGTAACATGACATTAAGTAGATGTATGGATGCATGCTATCCCCCTCACTTCCCTTTGTCTTTGTATGATTGGGTTCCCTACGCACATAAGCTTGCTGGGGCAAGCACTTGCCGCGAGTGCTTGAGGAACGGGTCATTAGAAGCCTGCCGGTAGTGTTGCCGCCGACAAGTTTTCCCTCAACGTTTTCACTGCGGCTACTTAAGTTGTTGAGCGGACTCGAAACAACGTAAGAGCGAGAATGATCGTGACAAGGTTCCTTGGCGTGCAGGTTTTTCATACAAACACAAAATCGTGAAAGGAGACCGCAAATGTAACAAAGAAAATTTCAATATAAACCCTTCAACTTAGCTTTTCTTTGTTGTACTTCTTGTCGTATGAAATGACCGTGTGAACAACAACGTTTTTTAAGTGGTACTCTGATATGTATCCAACGTATCTATAATTTTCTTGTTCCATGTTGTTATATTATCAATCTTGGATGTTTTATATTCATTTTATAGCAACTTTATATCATTTTTGGGACTAACCTATTGACATAGTGCCCAGTGTGAGTTGCTGTTTTTTGCATGTTTTTTACATCATAGAATATCCCTATCAAACGGAGTCCAAATGCAGTGAAACTTTTTGCAAATTTTTTTGGACCAGAAGACAACTTGGGGCCAAGGAAGGACCAGGGGGAGGCTCGTGGGGACCAGAAGACACCAGGGCGCGCCCAGGAGCCCATGCGTGCCCTGGTGGGTTGTGGGTCCCAGGGGGTCTCTTGCACCGCCTCTTCGCCCTATAAATTCCCAAATATTCCAGAAACCCTAGGGTAGTCGACGAAAAACAATTCCAGCCGCCGCAAGTTCCAGAACCATGAGATCCAATCTAGAGCCCTATCCCGGCACTCTGCCGGAGGGGAACACGATCACAGAGGGGTACATCATCCTCATTGGTCCTCCTCCGATGATGCATGAGTAGTTCACCATATACCTACGGCTCCGTAGCCAGTAGCTAGATGGCTTCTTCTCTCTTTTTGATTCTCAATACAATGGTCTCTTGAAGATCTATTTGATGTAATGACTTTTTGTGGTGTGTTTATTGGGATCCGATAAAGTTCGAGTTTATGATCAGATTTTTATCCATGAATATATGTGAATCTTATTTGATCTCTTATATGCATGATTATTTATAGCCTCGTATTTCTTCTCCAAATCTTTGGTTTAGTTAGGCCAACTAGATTGATTTTTCTTGCAATGGGAAGAGGTGCTTTGTGATGGGTTCGATCATGCGGTGTCCTCTCTCAGTGACAGAAGGGGCAGCGAGGCACCCATGTATCGTTGCTATTAAGGATACCAAGATGGGGTCTATTCCTACATGAATAGATCTTGTCTACATCATGTCATCGTTCTTATTACATTACTCCATTTCTCCATGAACTTAATACACTAGATGCATGCTGGATAGTGGTCGATGTGTGGAGTAATAGTAGTAGATGCAGGCAGGAGTCGGTCTACTAATCTTGGACATGATGCCTATATATTGATCATTACCTTGGATATCTTCATAATTATATGTTTTTCTATCAATTTCCCAACAATAATTTGTTTACCCACCGTGTGCTATTTCTCGAGAGAAGCCACTAGTGAAATCTACGGCCCCCGGGTCTAACTTTTATCATATTTGCTTTCTGATCGATTTTTTTGTTGCATTTGTTTTCAGATCTATTATTCCAAAAACTCAAAAATACCTTGCTGCACTTTTTCTTTACTTATTTTACTTTGTGTTTTTGCGAGATCTTTTTACCCAAACTCATACAAACCAATCTATCTTTTTCCCGACGAGGGATTGACAACCCCTGTTACACGTCGCGTTGCAAGTATTTGTTCTTTGTGTGCAGGTACCTTTTACATAGTGTTGCTTGGTTCTCCTATTGGATTGATACCTTGGTTTCATAACTGAGGGAAATACTTGCCGTAGCTGTGCTGCATCATCCCTCCTCTTTGGGGAAATATCGACATAGTCTAGCCACGTCAAAGGAATTTCTAGCGTCATTGCCGGGGAGACATCATCAACATCTATCAGGTTGCTAATCACAATTCTCATCTCCTTGCAATTTACATTATTTGCCATTTGCCTCTTGTTTTCATCTCCCCTACTTCACAAAAATATTTGCCTTCTTTTCGTGTGCCTTTTTCTTGTTTGATCTTTTGTTTGCTTGTGTTGCCATGTGCCTTCTATATGCTTGCATCGTCGCTTGCTAAAAATCTATTGATATGGATCCCCATCCACTTGCTAATCTTTTTAAAAGATCCAATCATGATGAACCAATTGCTAGTGAGCTGAGTGCACTTGATTATCTTTATGAAGCGTTGCTTGAGATTCGTGAATTTGAAAATTGTGATGAAGAAATTTATGAAGTGATTCTTGGTAGCTCCTTGAATGAAAAGCATGATTGCAATGATTTTACTATAAATTATATTAATGTCAATTGTGCTAATAATATGCAAAACCTAAAGCTTGGGGATGCTAATTTTTCTATGTCCATTACTTATTCCAATGATCATGATTTGGGTGATTCTTCTTATGATCTTGAAAAATTATTTAAGCCTCATGATGAATATGATACTGATAATAATAATGTTTGCAATAATATTGAAAGTGGGTTTGCAAGAGCGTCAAGTTTAGGTAAAAATACTCCCACATATTTGGAGAGCGTTCAATCTTACGCATTTTTTTGATGAAAGTGAGTTTGGAGAGGTCATGACTTTAGTTGATGTTAGTCCCACTATCTTGGAAGATTATAAAACTTTTATGCATGTGGATCATGAAGAGAAAATTTTATATGATAGCTATATTTTTGAATTTGAGTATGATCATACATGAAATTATAATGAGAGAGGAAAATATGGTAGTAGAAATTTTCATGTTACTAAATTACCTCTCGTTATGTTGAGATTTTCAATGTTTTATTCCTCTCCTTTGCATATGCTAGATATTTCTTGTCTTGATAATTTGTTTGCTTATAAAATTCCTATGCATAGGAAGTATGTTAGACTTAAATGTGTTTTTCACATATTTTATGATGCTCTCTTTGTGTAAAAATTATTATCTTTCATGTGAGCATCAATAAAATCTCAAGCCTGTCTTGATGGCTATAAAGAAAGAGCTTGTTAGGAGGCAACCCAATGAAAAAAAAATTATTTTTCCTTTTTCTGTTCTTGAGTGCTCGATAATTATGCTACTATTATGATTGTGTTTTTTTAATTAATGTTTGTGCCAAGTAAAGCCTTTGGGATTACGTTGGGTGATAGTTGATTTGATCATGTTGAAAAATAGAAACTTTTGCGTCGAGTAACAGGATTTTTTTAATTCATAGAAGTGACAAAAAATTCTGAATTTTTTACACAAGACTAATATACAGATTGCCTACGTTGCCCTAAGTTTTCAGAAGTTTTGGATTTACAGAAGTATGGTTAGAGTTCAGATTACTACAGTCTGTTCTGTTTTTGATAGATCTGGTTTTCTTTGCATTGTGTGCTTGTTTTGATGAATCTATGGATTGTATTGGAGGGCAAAAGCCATGGAAAAGTTAGAATACAGGAGGTATAATGCAAAAAAATGAATGGGTTTGCAATAGTACATAGAGTGGTGATTTGCTTTATTATACTAATGGATCTCATGAAGGTTTTGTTAAGTTTTGTGTGATTGAATTTTTCAAGTTTTGAGTGAGATCACGATGGATGAAGGAATAAGGAGTGAAAAGAGCCTAAGCTTGGGGATGCCCATGGCACCCCAAGTTAATATTTAAGGAAAACCAAGCAACTAAGCTTGGGGATGCCCCGGAAGGCATCCCCTTTTTTCTTGTAACAACCATCGGTAATTTTACTTGGAGCTATATTTTTATTCATCACATATCATGAGTTTTGCTTTGAGCATCTTGTATTATACGAGCCTTTGCTTTTTAGTTTGTCTCATCTATCCTTGCTGGACACACCTATTTGAGAGAGCCAAAATTATGCTATGATTTATTAGAATTGCTCTATGTGCTTCACTTAAATTTTTTGAGCTATCGAATTGCTCTAGTGCTTCACTTATATCTTTTTTAGCACGGTGTGCTTCATTATTTTTTGGAGAAAGTACTCTCATGCTTCACTTATATTAATTTGAGAGTTAGTAAATTTTTTGAAGAAATTCTCTCGTGCTTCACTTAATTATTTTGAGAGATGAAATTTTTTATGATAATGTTCTTCACTTAAATTTGTTTGAGCTTATCAAAAGCAACATATGAAATTAGTCCCAAAGTGATATATATTCAAGAGGGATATAATAAAAACTTTCATGAAGATCATCGGACAAAATAAACTTGATTCTTTGTAATAATTTTGAGATATGATGATAGTAATATGTGAGTTATGTTGGTGAGTAATTATGCTTTAGTAAGAATATTGGTGTTAAGGTTTGTGGTTCCATATGCGAGCACGAAAGTCAATAGTTATGCAATGAAATTACATCCTACTTGTGGTGCATTATTCAGTATTAGTTATGCTTAATGCTAGTTTATGTGAATTTTAGTTTCTTGGTTGGTTGCTTCTCGATCTATTTGCTAGCCTCCATTTGTACAAAGTAGAATTACTGCTTGTGCATCCAAAATCCTTAAACCCAGTTTTGCCATATGAGTCCACCATACCTACCTATATGCGGTATTTCCGTGCCGTTCTAAGTAAATTTGTATGTGTCATCTCTAATTTTCAAAATGAATTTCCTTTTTGTGTGCTCGTGCTCGTACCACTCATGAAGCGGCAAGGGGTGGCCAATATTTTCCATGATATATGTGTTATTCTCAAGATGAGTGTTTATTCACTTGTCATTGCATGAGAGTATGGCGACAATAGGGATGCCCAGTCCCGAAATGAAAAGAATGTTACTTTATGTTGTCAAATAATAAATTCCTTGGAAAGTGTTGGTATGGACTGTACCCATGGATATGGCTAGCCATGGAGTGTGAAAGTATGGTGGAAAAGGAATAAACTTTATTTTATGTTTGGGAGCCGCCTATGATGTATCCAGCATGGAAAGTGTTGGGAATTACTTGGTCGTTTTCGTTGATGTGAAAAGTATGCCTCTCAAAATATTTTTATCTCACAATTTAAGCTTTGAGCTCTGGCACCTCTACAAATCTCTGCTTCCCTCTGCGAAGGGCATATCTATTTACCTTTATGCAAAAAAAATTGAGTCTCCATCTTATCTTATAAAGCATCAACTAGGGAGCACTATGATCATACTTGAGCATTGGATGTAGCTAATATGCGAGTGTGTTTCGTGAATGGATCAATGATTGAGCATGATGGGCTAGGGATAAGTTTCTTTAGTGTTGATATTTTGAAAGGCATGGTTGCTTGTTGATATGCTTGAGTATTGAAATCTCCATGTCAAAACTAGACTATTGCTTTGAACCATATAAAAGTCCATATGTCCATGCTATAAAAGAAAAGATTATGTGATGGTCAAGACCAAGGATAAGACCACTCTTATCTAGGATTTGGAGGAGACGTTTGCTATTCTGCGCAAGATCAACTTGAAGCTTAATCCGGAGAAGTGTGTGTTTGGTGTACCCTTCGGCAAGCTGCTTGGTTTCTTCGTGTCCCATCGGGGGATCGAAGCTAACCCCAACAAGATCAAAGCCATCGAGCAGATCCAAGCACCAAGGACAGTTAAGGATGTGAGGTGCTTGATGGGCTGTGTTGCCACACTAAGTAGATTCATCTCCAAGTCTGTCGAACGTGCCCTGTTGTTCGTTAAAATTTTGAAGAAGGCAGGGCCTATGAAGTGGACCCCGGAAGCAGATGCAGCTCTCCAGGAGTTGAAGGCCTACCTGTCTTCTGATAGAGGCAAAGGTGTCCCGTCTTTCGATGAGATGGTGGCTATCGTTTGGAGGAAGTCGACTTTGACGATCCGACTACGAACGTGCGAGGACGTTGCGCCTTAGCAATCGCTAAACCAACTCCGAGAGGTTATTGACCACGCCGGAGCATGATCAACCTGACCACGAAGGTCTGTTTCCTACAGGCAAACAAAGAACAAGCAAGAAAATAAGATTGCAATCTGGATATGGCGAATATAAGAGGAAAGCTTTATTGATCAAGGTGGGGTTCTGTGACGCCTTTGTCTGGTCATTGAACACAAACGAAGTACGTGAAGTTGCAGCTATGGCAAACTTTAATCTAAACAAAACCGAAAGTCTAAATGATGCACTAAAGGCTGTATATATGTAGGAAGAGGGGGGAATTTTGTGGCCCTTGGAAGAGGGGTCCGAAACCAACCCTAACTCTTGTTTCCCCACACATACGGACTCTAAAAACAGCCTATACTCAAGTATTTCGAAACATGGGCCTGGCCCAATAATAAGGTGATGCGGCACCTATAATAGCCTCTAGACGAAATTTATGAAGTGGCATCTTGTATATTTCTTCCAAGGCTTCAGGCACTCATTATGGTGGCTTCAAAGTCCTGAAATCATCACTTGTAACTCCGTTCTTGTTCCCCTTGCACATGCCATCATCTCCATGCTTGATCTTGCTCCAATGATCATCCTTCTTGTCCAAGCTAGGCCCTTCATTTGTAAGCAAGACAAATGTATCCAATTTAGGCAGCATCATATTCTCACGAACATTAGAATAATTATGAAGAAATGAAATTACCTGGTAATTTAATTAGCGTACGCGAGCTCTAGTAATTGGTCCTATATATGTATCAGTAGGGGCTGTGGGTGTAACTTTGTTAGTTATGTCCTCATCATCCTCCCGTTCTTGAATTGAAGTCGTCCTCGACAGAAGATCATCTTCCTCACCCAAGTAAGGCTTCAAATCTGCGATTTTAAAAGTGGGACTAACCCCAAAATCTCCAGGCAACTCAAGTTTATATGCATTATCATTTATTTTTTCTAACACCTTAAAAGGAGCATCAGCACGTGGCATTAGCTTTGATGTGCGCAAATTAGGAAACCTATCTTTACGCAAATGTAACCAAACAAGATCTCCAGGTGCAAAGACAACACGTTTTCTACCCTTATCTCCAACAAGTTTATATTTAGCATTCATGCGCTCAATATTTTCCTTAGTTAACTCATGCATTTTTAAGATCAATTCAGCATGTTGTTTAGCATCAAAATTAACCTTCTCCGAAGATGGAAGAGGCAACAAATCAATAGGTGCATGAGGTAGGAAACCATACACAATTTCAAAAGGGCACATCTTACTAGTAGAATGCAGCGACCGATTATAAGCAAATTCAATATGAGGCAAGCATTCTTCCCACATTTTCTCGTTATTCTTTAAAACAGCCCTAAGCATGGTAGACAATGTTCAATTGACTACTTCAGTTTGTCCATCAGTTTGGGGATGACATGTAGTACTAAAAAGCAGTTTAGTCCCCAACTTAGCCAATAAACATCTCCAAAAGTGGCTAAGAAATTTAGTATCACGATCTGAAACAATAGTATTTGCCACACCATGCAAGCGAATAATTTCTTGAAAGAACAAATCAGCAACATTAACAGCATCATCGCTTTTATGACATGGTATAAAGTGTGCCATTTTCAAGAACCTATCCACGAAAACAAATATGCTATCCCTCCCCTTCTTGGTTTGAGGTAAACCTAAAACAAAGTCCATAGATATATTGTAGCGATCCGACCACAGACGGTCAAATCTCTGTGCATAAGTGTCATCCCTAGATCGGTAATGCTGACACACACAATACTTGAAGGATTTATAACAGAGTGCAATCACACACTTATTACATCGAATGCCTCAAAAGAGAACTTATTACAATAATATGGCTTAAGGCCATCTAAATAAGATAACTGCGGAAGCATCGAAGGTAAATGAGTCCATCAACTCCAACAACATAGCAGAGTGCACGACAACGACCTAGCGCACCTTACTCTTCGTCTGAAAAGTCCGCAACATAATATGTTGCAGCCTGAAATGGGTCAGCACATGGAATATGCTGGCAAAATAACACTGTAGAGCAATGAACAAGATAACAGCTATTTCTACATGCATATATGGCTGGTGGAGGCTCTATGGTTATTGTTTTTGCGTAAAGCCAATTTTTCCCTACTGCAAAGGAATATATTTTATTTAACTACAAAGTTTGTTGAAAACATTGAGAATGGAAACCCCATCACAATCCCAATTAAACAGTAATTAACAACCCAACAAAATTAATTAAGAGTGATGAGATCATCATAATAATTCAAGCACCAGATACTCAAGATGTCCATCACCGGGGACACGACTAACCATGATTAGTTTGTACACTCTGCAGAGGTTTGCACACTTTTCCCCACAAGACTCGATCTCCTCCGTTTAATTTCTCGCACTGCATTATGGTTGAGAAACGGATGGCGAGACACAGTCTTTCAGAAGCATTAACTCTTTCGACGGGTAAACCGTACCACCTACATCCCCTACATCTGCTAGTTTACCACTGAAAGAGGTCACACAACATAATCAAATATTCCAAAGCCCATAATGGCTTGTGGCTGCACACGGAAGTTTCTACCATGAATAATCTTATGATCCCTTTGAGCCTAGGTAGCGAACCATAGGATCATCACACGGGTTCCCCGGGATCTCCTTGGACAACACTGGATTCCCCAGGTGTCCACAAGCAATCCACCCAGATGTGTATTAAAGTAGCCACCTTAACTAAACCCTTAGTTCATAATAATCTCTCACATCAGTCATGAATCTCTCAAACCAAACCACATCTATGAGCATAGCATAGCAGTATAAGGATAACGTAGAAGTAACTCCCAAGGTTTGAAATAAAGGACAATAGGTTCTACCTCATCATCTACTTCCCAATACCCACATGTTATCAATCCTACTCATGCAATGTTTGAGGGTTGAACTAATGCATAAAAACTGGTTAATAAGGGATCTGATCAAAGTGTTACTTGCCTTGCTGATGATCTGAAAACCCTAGTGACTCGTAGTAGCACGCTTCGCACTCCGGAAATTCTATCGCAAACAAACAATAGCATACATAAGCAATTAGGAATAGATGCAAGGGTAAAACTCCAATAAAAAGATCCAAACTGAAAGTTCAACTGAAGAGCTTCGATTCGCAAAAAGAATCAATTGAATTGGAGCTACGAAACTCAAACTACGATCAAAATAAGTTCGAATTCAAATCTGCTTGCAACCAAATTTTCATTTGTCAAAACCATATTCAAGTTGATTAACTGGAAAGAGAGGTTCGAGACAAAGATTTTGGCATTGGTTTCACTGAATTTGGACGAACGGTTAAAAAGTTGCGAGGGTTTGAAGATCAGGGGCTAGTCTATGATAAAAATAATAGCGGATAGGTCCCTGGCCGAAAATAAAATAAAAAGTAAAAGACTAACAAACGAACATTCGTTGTCAGAGACAAACGAACGAAAACGTTCGCGAACAGAGACGTTCGAGTGAACATTCGCTAATTAGCGAAACCGAAAAAAAACCAAATCGAACCGATCTAACAAAAAAACGGGGCAAAGGTTTTGTCGGTTTTTACCGATTCACCAAAAAACCGGCGGCGGCGAGATCCGGCGAGGCAGGGCTTCGGCGAGGCGGGGCTCCGGCGGGGCCGTGGCTTGGGCGGTGGGGCGGTAGCAAGCGGCGGCGGCGCGGCATCGGCGAGTGGCGGCGCGGTGAAGCAGCGGCGGCGGCGGCTCGGGCTGGCGGCGCAGGCGGCGGCTTCGGGACGGGGTGGAGACACGGCGGGGCGGCGCGGTATTTAAGGAGGGGGGCGTTGCGGCTTGGGGCGGGGGCCGGCGCGAGCGGGAGTCCGGGTCGGACTCTCCTCGGCGTCCGCGCCACACACGGCGTCGGCGGGAGGAAGGCGGCGTCGCTGTGGGCTTCGGCCCGGGTCGGCTGGGCCTTCGGCCCAGTCGTGCGAGAAACTTTTTTTTAAACAAAATTCCGCTAAAGGAAAAAATCCTAATAAAATATAAAAAAATTCTAAAAATGCCAAAAACAATTTTCACCGTCTAAATAAAATCCTAATAAATATAAAAAATATTTATTTGATTTTTTTAAAAATTCCTCCAATATTCCTCTCTTTTTGAAGAAGTCATATTATCTTCTCTCTTTTATTTTTAATATTGGAAATATTTGGAGAGAAAAATATTAAAATCAAATTGATCCTCTTTTCAAATTTGAGAAAAATTCA
Organism: Triticum aestivum; assembly: GCF_018294505.1. Taxonomy (NCBI): domain Eukaryota; kingdom Viridiplantae; phylum Streptophyta; class Magnoliopsida; order Poales; family Poaceae; genus Triticum; species Triticum aestivum. The sequence goes on from NC_057796.1 coordinate 180,971,625, forward strand.
AATATGAAAATTTATGAAATCCCCAACTCTCTCCTTGGGTCCTTGAGTTGCTTAAGATTTCTAGGATCACAACCAAAATGCAAATAAAATATGATATGCATATGATAACCTATGTATAACATCCAAATTGAAAATTGGGATGTTACAAACCTACCCCCCTTAAGATGAATCTCACCCTCGAGATTCGGCTTGGCTAGAAAATAGGTGAGGGTGGTCTTTCTGTAGGTCTTCCTCTCGTTCCCAGGTGGCTTCATCCTCGGTATGGTGGCTCCACTGAACTTTGCAAAACTTGATAACCTTGCTGCGGGTAACTCGGCTGGCAAACTCGAGAATCTTGACGGGTTTCTCCTCGTAGGTCAGATCACTATCCAACTGAATTGCCTCCAGGGGCACTGTATCTCTTAGAGGAATATCGGCCATCTAAGCGTGGCACTTCTTCAACTGGGAAACGTGAAACACATCATGAACTCTTGACAGTCCTTCGGGTAACTCCAACTTGTAGGCCACTTCCCGCATACGCTCCAAAACTCGGTATGGTCCTACAAATCTTGGGGCTAACTTTCCCTTTAACTCCAAATTGTTTAACTCCTCGCAGTGGTGACACACGAAGATATGCTCTGTCTCCGATCTTGTAGACTACCTCCTTGTGTTTGGAGTGTGCATAACTTTTCTGCTTGGACTGAGCTACCTTTAGTCTGTCGCGAATCAACTTAACCTTCTCTTCGGACTCCTTGATCAGATCTGGCCCAAACAACTGACAGTCTCCAACTTCATCCCACATCAACGGTGTCCGGCACCTTCTCCCATACAAAGCTTCGAAAGGTGCCATCTTCAAACTAGCTTGATAACTGTTGCTGTATGAGAACTCTGCGTAGGGAAAATTATCATCCCAACTAGATCCATAATCTAGCGCACAGGCTCTTAGCATGTCCTCCAGAATCTGATTGACTCTCTCGGTCTGTCCATCTGTCTGCGGATGAAAGGCTGTACTGAACTCTAGCCTAGTACCCAAAGTCTGGTGCAGTTGATTCCAAAACTTCGAGGTAAACTGTGTCCCTCTATCTGATACGATGGTCCTCGGAACTCCGTACAGACATACGATCCTGGTCATATATATCTTGGCCAACTTCGCACTCGTATATGTGGTTTTCACTAGGATAAAGTGAGGCACTTTGGTCAAGTGATCAACTACTACCCAGATAGAATCATATCCTAATCGGGTACTGGGTAATCCGGTGATGAAATCCATACCAAGCTTGTCCCACTTCCATTCGGGTATTGGCATGGGCTGTAATAATCCGGTTGGCTTCTGATGTTCTGCCTTTAATCGCTGTCAAGGGAAATCGACACCTATGGAATCACTGGGATTCCTTCTACGGTTGGCGGGCGCGAGGTTTTGCAAAGAGCGGGTCTGACAGGAAACACACGGATCGTTTACCCAGGTTCGGGCCGCGAAGATGCATAATACCCTAGTCCTGCTTTGGTGGATGTATTAGAGTGTTCTTGTGTTCTTGAGCTAGCTACGGGGTGTAACTTGCCCAAAAGATCAGAATCCTTCTCCTAGTCGCCTCGGGCCTCCTTTTATAGGAAATAGGGGTTGCCACAGTGGCACACAGGTGCTCGAAAGGTCTACAGTCGATAAGCCTATCCTCTGGTACCGTCGGACAAATGCATTTAATGCGCTGTCGACGTGCCCCTCTCACTTTATCGGGGACGGCAAGGAAGCACGTCCCAGCTATCGCCGCCTCGCCCAGTTCCGACGCGCGTCCGAGCTGACGAGGCGTTGTTGTGCCACATTGGCTGGCTGCTGGGCTGGCGCAGTGGTGGAGCCTTCACGAAGGGTTGCATGCCACCACGCAGGTGCTTGCTGAGTCGGTGGCGGAGGCCGCCCGTCGCCACACAGGTGCCTGCCCATTTGGTTGAGCTAGCTGCTGCTTGGGGACGGCGGTGGAGTCTTGGCAGGCGTGGGCCCGGCTGTGGCCCCGCTGATGCCCTTGGCAAGGGCCTTGCCGGGAGCCCGATAAGGATCTTGCCGTGGCATTGCAGTCGTCCTCGGGAAGGCGCTTGCCGGGGGTCTTGTGGATTTCCTCGGCTAGGATCCCGCCGAGGGTCGCCGTCTTCTGGTCCTCATCTGCTCCTGTGTATTTATGATCTTGACAAAGATCTGCATGCCACCACGGAGGTGCCTCCCGAGGCCTGGTTCCAATGTAGTTGTTGATGGCGTTTGGAACCCTTGGGCTCAAGGGTGGCTCGCTCTGCTGGCGTTGGGCAAGTTGCCCCGACAAAGCTCTTGCCGGGGCCGCGGAGGTCGTCCCGGCAAGGGTCTTGCCGGGGGGTCCAGCTCGCCCCTTTGCTCTTTGTGTTTCTGGTCTTGGCGTTGCTTCTGGTCGCCTTGTGCCTTCGGCTTCTCTCCGGCTTCCCTCCTCTACCCTGCTAAGTGCGGCCACGGCGCGCGGCTCTGACTGTCCGTGCACAAGTAAAGGGGTCAAAAGGAGAGCCCCTACTTTTGTACACCGACAGGAGCCCCCGGGTCTGGGCCACACATAAGTGCGACGTGTTGTTGGGCTAGGCCCAGAACGGTGCGCGGGCAGCTGGGGCGGATTTTTCTGTAGTAACTGTTTCATCCGCTCCGCTTCCCCACGACCCGCATTGAACGCGCGACGTGGAGAGTCGTGCGTGATGTGGGGGTCATGCGTGGGGCAGTTCCCACACGCATGCGTCACATCACAGTTAATGGGAAAGGAGGCGGCTCGCGCCCTCCCCATAAAAAGAGGGAGACGCAGAGGCGAGGCTAATCTAGTGGGTGGACTCGGGTCGCGGTTTTCAAGGCGCCCGTCCCCACGATCATGGGGTGGGGAACGGTCGCCTCACCCGTCCCTTCGATTCTGCTCGCTCGCCACATTCCCCTCATGCAGGTGGCAGGCGGTGGAGGCGGGAAACCGGGCCATCGCCAATTGGCGCAGCGGGTCGGTCCTGATTCCTTGCGCTCCCGATGACCGGATTGGTTGAGTGGGGCGGCCGAGCCTAGACCCCGCCCCTTTATAAGAAGGGGGAGGGGGATGGCACCGCCACATTCTTTCATCGTCCATCTCCTTCTACCTCCGCTCCTTTCTTCCATCTGCCATGGCGAGAGGGGGCGCCGGCCCTTAGTGGCAGCGAGGGTCGCCGCTCGATGGCGCGTCCCTCCTTCCCAAGAGCTCGCGGCAGTGGAGCCAGCCACGAGAGGAAGGGGGAGGGGCGAGGCCAAGGTCGTCGTGGCGCTCGGGAAAGAGGTGGACGGGGCGGCACACCGGCCCCGCCTCCGCCGGCGATGCCTCCCCCGATGGAGGGCCACGGCGGGGACCAGCCCCGTGAATTCTTCATCCGGCTGCGCCGGCCACTGCGTCGTCGTCTTCGCCTCCTCACCCCATTTGCTCTGGAGATGGAGCTTGACCCTCCCCAGACCCTCAGGTTCCACATGAGGGGCTGAGGGAATGGCGGCACGCGGGTCGACATCGACTTCCCCGCTCCTCAGGTCATGTACCTCCGTCGCGGATGGAAGACGTTCGCTCGCATCCACAGCCTGATGGCGGGGCTCGTCCTCTACTTCAAGTTGATGGAGGACGGCCTGCTCTCCGTCAAGGTCTTCGGAGATCTCGGAACTCGCTTGAAGTGCTGGGTGGAGAGCTCCTCCGACGATAAAGATTCCTCCTCGAGCGGGAGTGACGAGGAGGATAGCGACAGCGATGACGAGGGCGTCGAGCAGCGGGACGCCGACCTCGACTCCAACTGACCGTGTCGCCCTTCCCTCTGCCTCGCGTCCTGCTGAGGGCCTTCCTCGTCAAGCTCTCCATCGGCGCGTTCCCCATCGCCTCCTTGGGCGGCTGGCGTAGGAGGGTCGGGAAGGACGAAGAATGCGGGTGGCGGCCGTCAAGTCTGAGTACGCGGGCACCAACGCCTTCGTCGCGTATTGTTAGCCCGTTGCCTTATCTTCTAGCTCCCCTCTCGGCACCGGGATGTTCTCTTGGTGCCTTCTACCCCTCGTACCTCGCCTACGAACTCTTTTTCCCCTCCTGCTATCTTGTTCCACCTTCTGAGGAGAGGGACAAGAAAGGGATTACGGGCACCTTATCTCTTTTTAGTTTGTAAGCCTGCGGGCACTTGTTAGTTTTAAGACATGTAATCCCCTTGCTCATGTTTTTTATTCCGTACGAGCTGTACCTATATGGGGCGTTTTTAATCAAAAAGGGTGCTTGTCGGGTTCTTTGTGCGTGAGCGAGGCCCATGCCAAGGAACGAATCCTTGTTATTTTTAAGATAAACATTGTCGCCCGGCAACAGGCCTTGTCGTCCCTCAACTTCAGTCGACCATTCTCACGCTCTTGGCGGAGGCAGGGGCGAAGTAGAGTTAGGCCCCTCGTTCATTTTCTTGCCACCGCGACTACGACCAAGTTCTGACCCAGGGGATAGCTCTTGGGTACAGGAAAAGGGGAGCATGGTGGTTTAAGAATATAAACGAGGTTTCACATGTCCCAGTTCCATACGGAAATGCATAACAGGGGATGAAAGACTTATCTGAATCCGCAGCCCCCGGCAACCATGGCTTGCCGTGGTTGGATCCTTGTATCTTCAGCCCCCGGTAGTCTTGGCTTGCCAGGGCCGGAGCGCCGGTTCGTTCTCTTTCTTCCAAGTGGCTCAGCAGAAGTGTCCACGTGCCCTGCGAACCAAAGTGGACAGAAAGACGCACACTCGACCTCTAGGCTAGGGGTTAGTCGCTGCTAAGCACTATCAACCCTAGCCGAGGGAAAGACTTAACCTAGCATGCACGCTATAACTTAGGACGCCCACGCTTCATTTATTTATGCTTAGGGTCTGCGCCTGGCTTTGTACAGAGGGTTACATGCCTTGCCGGCAAAGCTTGTACAAAAGGTGGATTGCCGGGAGGCCCGGCAATCGCGCCTTATGGGTAAAACTTGCGAAGATGCTCGATGTTCCAGGAGTTGCTCACTGGGACAGCATCTTCGGTCTCCAGGCGGACTGCGCCGGGCCTGGTGACTCATATTACCCGATAAGGGCCTTCCCACTTCAGCGTCAACTTGTTGGAATTCTTGGCCGATTGAACGCGCCGAAGAACAAGGTCGCCTTCCTCAAAACTTCGGGCATGAACCCTGCGGCTATGGTAGCGGCGCAAGGCATGCTGGTAGCATGCTGCTCTCACAGCCGCCCGAAGACGATCTTCCTCAAGGAGCGTTGCGTCATCTTGCCACAATTTCTCTTACTCAAGCTCGTCATAAGCGAGCACTCGAGGTGACCCGTATATGAGTGCCGTGGGGAGAACTGCTTCTGCCCCGTATACCAGGGCAAAGGGTGTCTGGCCGCTGGCTCGATTTGGCGTCGTCCTGATCGACCAAAGAACCGCCGGCAACTCATCAATCCAGTGCCTTCCGCTCTTGTGCAGCCTGTCAAAAGTCCTTGTCCTCAGGCCTCGCAACACTTCAGCATTCGTGCTCTCTGCCTGGCCGTTGCTCCGTGGGTGTGCCACGGAAGCGAAACAGACCCTGCTGCCAAGGTCTTGGATGTATTGCATGAAGGTGTGGCTTGTGAACTGCGCGCCATTGTTAGTGATGACTCTGTTTGGCACACCAAAACGGCACACTAGCCCCTTGAAGAACTTGACGGCTGACTGTGATGTCACCTTCCTCACTGCTTCCACCTCCGGCCACTTTGTGAACTTGTCGATCGCAACGTACAAGTACTCAAAGCCCCCGACAGCGCGGGGGAAAGGGCTCAGGATGTCGAGCCCCCAGACAGAGAATGGCCAGGAAAGAGGAATTGTTTGAAGGGCTTGAGCTGGTTGATGAAGCTTCTTCGAATGGAACTGACACGCTTCACACTTGGTTACTAGTGCCGTTGCATCCTGGAGGGCAGTGGGCCAGAAGAAACCCTGCCGGAACGCCTTGCCGGCAAGGGCCCTCGACCCTATGTGGGAGCCACATATGCCTCCATGTATCTCCGCCAACAGCTCCAGTCCTTCCTCCCCGGGAATGCACTTCAATTTCACACCGTTCGGTCTCTTCCTATACAGGACGTCATCGACAAACTGATACATAGCAGACCGACGGGCTACTTTCTCCGCTTCTTCCTGCTCCTCAGGAAGCTCCCCTGTTTGGAGGAATCAGATGGTATGTTGTGCCCATGCCGGAGCCTGGTGCTCGACGGCAAGGGCCAAAGGCATTTCTTCTGCCATGGGAGCGGCCGTCTCTACGGCTAGGGCTTGACGGCCTGCCGGAGTCAGTCGCTCCTCGGCAGGCTTAGAATCCACGACAACACCCTTGCCGGCGGCCCCCAGGGGCTCAGCGGGAAAGTACTTGTCGGGGCCTGATTTCCTCTGTTTGTTCTGCTTCGTTGATGGTTCGACGGATGGTTGAGTTAACCGACACAAAAAAGTACCTGGTTCCACAGGTAGCTTGAATGCAGCGCGCTTTGACAGGTAATCGGCTATGTCGTTCTCCGCTCGGGGAACGTGCTCCGCTTGTATACCGTCAAAGCGCTCCTCCAGCTTCCTCAACTCATCTACGTAGGCCTCCATCAACGGGCTCTAATAATCTTTGTTGACTTGTCTGATGACAAGCTGCGAATCACCCCTGACGATGAGCTTCTTAACCCCGAGGTCTGCCACGATCCTGACACCGGCAAGCAACCCCTCGTACTCAGCAGTGTTGTTGGTGGACATGTCCCTGGGAAAGTGCATCTGAATTACATACTTGAGGTGCTCTCCGGTGGGTGCGACGAGCAGCACACCAGCACCGGCGCCTTGCAGCGAGAAAGCCCCGTCAAAGTGCATGATCCAGTTGTGACTTGCTTCCTTGCCGGGGAGAGTGGTCTCCTGGATTTCCTCGTTAGGCGTTGAGGTCCATTCTGCAATAAACTCCGGCAAGACTCTGCTCTGGATTGTCGAAGTACTTTCAAACTTCAAACCAAAGCTTGATAACTCCAAGGCCCACTCCACAATCCTTCGGGTTGCGTCTGGGTTGTGCAGTATCTGTTGCAACGGGAGGCGGGTGACGACGGTGATTTCGTGTGCTTGGAAGTAGTGACGCAGCTTTCTCGAGGCCATAAGGAGGCCGAAGAGCAATTTCTGCACACCAGAGTACCTTGACCTAGCCCCCTGCAGGAGGGAGCTGACAAAGTAAACCGGGTGCTGCATCATCTTCTTCTTCTGCACCACTTCATTTGATTGCATGGGCCCTGTCCCGATGGCGTCAGACTCTGCCAGGGGCCTTGCCTTGCGGGCATCGGGCCCTGCCGGGGGAATCTCTCGCTTGCCATCCGCCAGTCCCGCCGTCGCCACTGCCTCTTCGTCGACCTCCCTCTGCGCCACTAGTGCGGCGCTGACCACTTGATTCGTCGCCGCCAGATACAGCAGCAACAGCTCTTGTGGTTTAGGCGCCACCAGTACTGGTGTAGAAGAGAGGTATTTCTTCAGATCCTGCAGTGCTGCTTCGGCCTCCGGGATCCACTCCATTGGGCCCGCCTTTTTCAAAATCTTGAAAAAGGGAAGGGCGCGCTCAGCAGACTTGGAGATGGATCGGCTCATGGCGGCAACGCAGCCAGTGAGCCGACGCACATCCTTGATCCGCTTGGGCGCCTCAATCTGCTCGATAGCCTTGATCTTATCTCGGTTTGCCTCGATCCCATGCTGCGACACAAAGAACCCGAGAAGTTTGCCGGACGGAATGCCGAAGACACACTTCTCAGGGTTCAGCTTGAGGTTGATCTTGCGCAGGTTGGCAAACGTCTCTTCTAAGTCTTGTACAAGAGTTGCCTTGTCCTTGGTTTTGACCACTATGTCATCCATGTAAGCTTCCATATTTCTATGTAGCTTGGGCTCAAAACCAATTTGGACCGCCCTTGCGAATGTCGAGCCAGCACTCTTCAACCCGAAAGGCGGCAGTAAAAAGCAATACATACCACATGGGGTGATGAATGTTGTCTTCTCTTCGTCTTCTCTTGTCATGAAGATCTGGTGGTAGCCCGAGTAGGCGTCCAGGAATGATAATAGATCACACCCGGCCGTGGAGTCAACAATCTGGTCGATGCGCGCAACGGGAAGGGGTCCTTAGGACAACCCTTATTGATATCTGTGTAGTCAATACACAACCTCCACCTCCCATTTGCCTTGCGCACCACCACCGGATTGGCCAACCACGTCGGATGGAGCACTCCCCTCACCAAGCCTGCTGCTTCCAACTTCCTGATCTCCTCTGTGATGAACTGCTGCCATTCCAAAGCTTGCTTCCTGACCTTCTGTTTGATGGGTCGCGCATGGGGGCAGACAGCAAGATGGTGCTCAATCACTTCCCTGGGAACGCCGGGGATGTCAGATGCTTGCCATGCAAACACATCGACATTCGCCCGCAGGAAGGTGATGAGTGCGCTTTCCTATTTGCTGTCGAGGGTGGAGCTTATGGTGAAAGCCCCTCCTGTGTCATCCTCCTTGACAGACACCTTCTTTGTCTCTGGTGGCGCAGCTCTAGATTTCTTGCTCTTGCCGGTGGAGCTCTCTGGCACGTCCTCGACGGTAGCACAACACTTCGAAGAGGTGCGCTTGCCGGAGTGGGAGCGAGAGGTCTTGTTGGTCTTCTTCTTCCCTCCCGGGGCTTCAGTGGCAGGAGCAAGTGCCTTGGCGACAGCTGCTGCAACTGCTTCTCGATAGAGTAGGTCGGCGCAGATCAACGCATCCTTCTTGTCGCAGGGAACGGTGATGATGGTCATCGGCCCAGGCATCTTCAGCGTGTTGTAGGCGTACTACGACGCCGCCATAAACTTGGCTAGTGCCGGGCGGCCGAGGATCCCATTGTAGGGCAAAGGGATCTCGGCTACATCGAAGACAATCCTCTCCGTCCTGTAGTTCAACTCGCCTCCAAACGTCACAGGCAACGTGACCTTCCCCTTCGGCTGGCTCCTTCCCGGGTTGACCCCTTGAAACGTGCCCGTCTCCTCGAGGTCTCCATCAAGAATTTGCAGCCTTTTGATCACAACGGGTGAGATTAAGTTCAGACCGGCCCCGCCATCAACAAGCACTTGTTCACCTTGAGGTTGCATATCGTTGGTGAAACCACCAACGGAAAACACCCGACCGCAGTTGTGCGATCAGGGTGATCCTCGGCGTCAAAAATGATGGGCGTGCTGGACCACTTCAGTGGCTTCTGAACGTCGAACGATGGCTCCGCTGCTGTGATCTCATGCGCCCACTGCTTGGGCTGGCGGTGAGAAGTGTGCAGCGAGGCACCACCATCTACGCACATGGCCTCCGTGGCCTTCTGAAACTCTTGCTCGCCGGACTCCTCGTCCTTGTCATGATCGTCATCTTCCTGCTTCTTGTCGCGGCCCCGAGTGGGCCTCTCTTGTTGGTTATCCTTGCCGCGGCGGCCTCCTTGGCCACCACGATTCTTGCCGGATCCTTCGGCACCATCCTGACCCTTCTCCTTGTCCCGCCTCTCATACTCAGCCTTTTGCTTCTCAGCAAGCAGCTCGACTTGTCGGAGTTCTGGAGGTTGTGGCCCTTGGCGCGGTGGATCTTGCAGTATTGCTTGTCGGAGCCTACTGGCTTGTCGGCAGCCGCCAAGGCCCGGCAAGCGGCGCACCCAGCAATCTCCTTGCTGGGGTCATCTGCCTTGGCCTTCTTGGCGGCGCCGGTGTCATTGGATCCCTCGACGGCAAGCACGACCTTGCCCTTGCGTTTCCTGTTGCGACGCCGACCCTTCTTCGTCGGGGCGGTGGTGTCTTCGTCAGTAGAGTCGGTTTCCACGCCGGCGTCCTCGCCGGGATACTTCCTCCCCTCTTCAGCCCGAGCGCATCTATCGGCCAGAACATAGAGTTTGGCCACATCCTTGACCTTGTTCATCGCCAGCTCTTCACGCATCTTGCGGTTGCGCACATTCTGATGGAACGTGCTGATCACGGCGGCAGGATGAACATCTGGGATGTTGTATTGCACCCGGCTGAACCTCTGTATGTACTTGCGCAGGTTTTCACCTTCCTTCTGGGGAATGATATGCAAATCACTCGCCTATCCATGAGCTTGGTGGCCTCCGGTGAAGGCACCAATGAACTCGTGACACAGATCCGACCAAGAAGAAATGGAATCCGCCGGCAAGTGCATCAACCAAGACATGACATTGGGTTTCAGGGCCAACAGGAAGTAATTGGCAAGCACCTTGTCGTCGCGAGCTCCAGCGGCTTGCATCGCGATGGTGTAGATGCTGAAGAACTCCGACGGGTGGGTCTTGCCATTGTACTTCTCGCCGACGTCAGGCTTGAACGTGCGGTGGGACGGCCACTGGAACTGCCGCAGCTCATGGGTAAAGGCCGGGCAACCCATCTGGTAAGGTAGGCCGCCGGAGCTTCCCAGTGCTAGCTGGTCCATAGCGGGCCCCGCCCGCCTATCTGACTGGTGGCGTGTATCGCGCCGGCGCTCAATGGTGGTTCGAGCATCTTCATGGGCTCGCTCCCGAAGAACTTGGCGCTGGTCGCGGTGGGTCCGTGGGTTGGACGACGCTATGGAAATGTTATCACAAGCGTCATCACGACGGATCGACACCTGCGGTGGTTGGTGTGGAGGAGGAGAGTGCACCGTGGCCGCAGCACCTCTGGCCCCTCCACCGCTGGCATGCGGTGGCTCGACGGAGCGCCGGCCTGAGGGCCCCGCTAGCCGTGGCTCGTCTTGGCTGGCGATGCCGACAAGGCTCCGGATGGTGGCCCTCCACTCATCGAGCTTTTCCGCAGCAGGAGGGAAGTCGAGGAGTACCTACGCGCGCGCCAAAGCTTCTGCTGGCGTGGGTGGCAGCGAGAGCTGCGTGGACCGTGGCGCGCTTCGACTTCTAACCACGTTAGAAGGAGCTCTATCACAGCCCAGCGGCTGCGTGCCATTTTCGCCAGCACTTCAGTGGGCATGCTGGCCTCCTTCGTCCCGCAGATGATGCACATGACTCTTCCCACGGCGGCGGCCGAGGTCTCCAGCATGGTGGCGCTGCTCGTCGTGCACACCCTGGGAAGAGAGCGATGTGGGCGCCGGTGTAGGCGTCTTGAAGGTTGCTGCGCCGCCCGTAGGTGGCACAGCGACACCCCTGGAGGGCCCTGCGCCGCCTGCGGGGGGCCCAGCCCCGTCTTTGGATTTGGCGTGTGCGGCCCGTCGTCTGGCACACGAACAACGCTGCTCGCCAGGCTCTGACAGCCAGAGCGATGCTAGTGCTCGCGGGCCGCGGCTCGACTTCTGTTCGTGACCGGCCCGCTGCTCGCCCGCACTCGCACGGGCCATTCGGCTCCCGATGAGCCAATCGCCGTGATCGTCTTCTTCTTCGGAGCCATGGCGATGAAGAACTGCTAGGCTAACTGCTAGACCATATTCTCACAACTGCGCCCCCTACCTGGCGTGTCAAAGATGTCGGGGGAAATCGACACCTATGGAATCACTCGGATTCCTTCTATGGTTGGCAGGCGCGAGGTTGTGCAAAGAGCGGGTCTGACAGGAAGCACACGGATCGTTTACCTAGGTTCGGGCGAGGATGCGTAATACCCTAGTCCTGCTTTGGTGGATGTATTAGAGTGTTCTTGTGTTCTTGAGCTAGCTACGGGGTGTAACTTGCCCAAAAGATCCGAATCCTTCTCCTGGTCGCCTCGGGCCTCCTTATATAGGAAAAAGGGGTTGCCACAATGGCACACAGGAGGTGGAAAGGTCTACAGTCGATAAGCCTATCCTCTGGTACCGTTGGACAAACGCATTTAATGCGCTATCGACATGCCCCTCTAACTTTATCGAGGACGGCAAGGAAGCACGTCCCAGCTGTCGCCGCCTCGCCCGGTTCCGACGCGCGTCCGAGCTGACGAGGCGTTGTTGCGCCATGTTGGCCGGCTGCTGGGCTGGCGCGGTGGTGGAGCCTTCACGAAGGGTCGCATGCCACCACGCAGGTGCTTGCTAAGTCAGTGGCAGAGGCCGCCCGTCGCCACGCAGGTGCCTGCCCATCTGGTTGAGCTAGCAGCTGCTTGGGGACGGCGGTGGAGTCTTGGCAGGCGCGGGCTCGGCTGTGGCCCCGCTGATGCCCTTGGAAAGGGCCTTGCCGGGGGCCCGGCAAGGGTCTTGCCGTGGCGTTGCAGTCGTCCCCGGCAAGGCGCTTGCCGGGGGTCTTGTGGATTTCCTCGCCTAGGATCCCGCCGTGGGTCCCCGTCTTCTGGTCCTCATCTGATCCTGTGTATTTATGATCTTGACAAAGATCTGCATGCCACCACGGAGGTGCCTCCTGAGCCCTGGTTCCAATGTAGTTGTTGATGGCGTTTGGAACCCTTGGGCTCAAGGGTGTCTCGCTCTGCTGGCGTTGGGCAAGTTGCCTGAGCAAAGCTCTTGCCGGGGCCGCGGAGGTCGTCCCGACAGGGGTCTTGCCGGGGGGTCCACCTCGCCCCTTTGCTCTTTCTGTTTCTTGTCTTGGCGTTGCTTCTGGTCGCCTTGTACCTTTGGCTTCTCTCCGGCTTCCCTCCTGTGCCCTGCTAAGTGCCGCCGCGGCGCGCGGCTCTGACTGCCCATGCACAAGGGGTCAAAAGGAGAGCCCCTACTTTTGTACAGCGACACTCGCTGACATACATCACATACGGCTATATACTCGGCAATATCCTTCTTCATACCTGTCCACCAGAAACGCTCCTTCAAATCCAAATACATCTTGGTGTTTCCGGGGTGAATTGCGTATGGTGAGTCATGAGCCTCCTGAAGTATTAACTTCCTGATCTCCGCATTATTGGGCGCATAAACACGATCCTCAAACCATAAAGTTTCATGATCATCCTCACGAAAACCTTTGGCTTTTCCTTTGCTCATCTTCTCCTTTATCTCGGCAATCTCCTTATCCTCCTTTTGAGTTTCTCAAATCTTTCCCAATAATGTAGACCATTGCTGCAACAAAACCTCTTGGAACTATCTCCAAATCAAGTTCCTTGAGATCGTCAACTAACTCCTGCGGTAACCTCCGCTTACGAGGGTATTGACATAACTCTTCTGGCTCAAAGCGTCTGCTACGACATTGGCCTTTCCTGGATGATAATGCAACTTCATATCATAATCCTTTATAAGCTCCAACCATCTCCTTTGCCTGAGATTCAGCTCCTTCTGTGTGAAAATGTACTTCAAACTCTTGTGATCTGTGTACACATCACAACGGTTTCCAATAAGAAAATGTCTCCTGGTCTTAAGCGCATGTACTACGGTGCTAACTCCAAATCATGTGTGGCATAATTCAACTCATGCGGTCGAAGCTGTCGTGAGGCATATGAAACAACTCTTCTGTCCTGCATAAGTACTCCTCCAAGTCCTTGGCGAGAAGCGTCGCAATACACTTCAAAATCCTTGCGTATATCCAGAAGAATTAGCACTGGGGCTGTAACCAAACATTTCTTCAACTCCTGAAAACTGGCCTCACATTCTTCTGTCCATTTAAACTTAGTGTCCTTCTTCAATAACTCCGTCATGGGCTTTGCAATCTTTGAAAAATTCTCAATGAATCTCCGGTAATATCCCGCGAGTCCAAGAAAACTGCGGATCTGTCCTACTGAGGTGGGTGACAACCAATCAGTAACCGACTGAACCTTGGTAGGGTCTACTGCTATACCCTCTCCTGATATAACATGTCCAAGGAATCCAACTTCCTTCAACCAAAACTCGCATTTGCTGAACTTGGCATATAGTTGATGTTCCCTGAGCTTCTCGAGAAATAAACGCAAATGCTCCTTGTGTTCCTCTTCATTCTTCGAGTATACCAAAATATCATCAATGAACACCACACCAAATTTATCCAAGAACTCCATGAACACCTTATTCATCATACTCATGAAATAGGCAGGGGCATTTTTCAATCCAAATGACATAACCGTGTACTCATATAGCCCGTACCTTGTGGTAAAGGTTGTCTTAGGTATATCCTGCTCTCGGATCTTCAGCTAGTGGTATCCTGATCGCAGATCGATCTTGGAAAATACTTTAGCTCCTTGCAGCTGGTCAAACAAACCGTCGATCATCGGTAGTGGGTACTTGTTCTTGATCGTCACTTCATTCAATGCATGATAATCAACAACCATTCTCAAAGATCCATCCTTCTTCTCAACCAAGAGCACTGGGGCTCCCCACAGTGACGAACTTCATCGAATGTAACCTTTCTCCAATAAATCCTTAATCTGCTTCTTAATTTCCTCCAGATCATTTGCGGGCATCCAGTATGGCCTCTTTGATATCGGTCCGGTGCCTGGCAACAGCTCTATCAAAAACTCAATGTCTCGATCCGGCGGCATGCCTGGTAGTTCCTCTAGAAATACATCCGGGTACTCCTTCACTACAGGAACTTCCTCCTGAACAACTCCTGAGAGGGAATTCACTTGGGTTCTCCTCGGCGCATGCCTGAATACATACTTAATCCTTTTTCCCTCAGGGGTGGTGAGAAGTATCGACTTACTAGCACAGCCAATGTTTCCTCCATACTTCGATAGCCAATCCATGCCTAGTATTATATCCAATCCTTGTGACTCCAAAATTATTAGGTCAGAGGGGAAAACATGGCTACCAATGGTTAAGGGTAATCGATCACACCATCAGCTGGCCATATACTCTGCTCCTGGCGAGCTTACTAACATGGGTGACCTAAGGGCTAGGGTTGGCAATTTAAACTTATTCACAAATCCCCTTGATATGTATGAATGTGATGCACTAGTATCAAAAAGAACAAGAGCAGTAAACGACTTAACCAAAAACTTACCAATCACTGCGTCAGGCTGATCTTCAACCTCCTCCATGTTGATGTGGTTCACCTGACCTCTGGTGAAGGGATTGGGCTTCTTCCAGAGCTTCCATTTCCGTTTCCATTCTTCAACTCAGAATAATCGTTGGCGTAGTGCCCCGTCTTCCCGCACTTGTAACAGGTGACATGACTCAGGTCCTTCTTAGCGGGTGTTGCTAAGTTGGACTGGTTCTGGTTGCTGCTTGCTCCATTTCCATTTCCATTCTTGGGGCCACTGTGGTTATGCGAACTCCCTCCATTGTGAGTGTGGCCTCCATGGTTGTGGTGAGTGTGTCCTCCCGAGTTCGGGGTAAAGCGAGGCTTCTGCTGAGCTCCAGAATTATACTTCCCTTTTCCATACTTCCTCTTGCAGCTCTCTATCAGCTGCTGCTTCCCTTCAATCATAAGAGCCATGTCTACCAACTCCTGGCAATTAGTAAATGTTGCTACCATCAACTGCATACTCAGCTCATCATTCAGCCCTTCCATAAACTTCTCCTGCTCTGCGGCATCTGTGGCCACATCATCTGGGGCATAACGAGCTAACTTGCTGAACTCATCCACGTACTACCCCACAGTAGGATTTCCCTGGCGTAAGTTGTGAAACTCACGCTTCTTCATGCTCATAGCTCCAGTTGAGACATGGGTTCTGCAGAACACTTGCTGAAACTGATCCCATGTGACATTGGCTATCGGAAAAGTGGTTGTGTAATTCTCCCACCATGAGGCTTCGGGTCCATCCAGTTGGTGTGCGGCAAAGCGCACCTTCTCAGCATCTGTGCAACCTGCGGTGGCCAGCTCCCTTCCAATCCTGCGGAACCAATCATCTGCAACTATTGACTCGGTGCTACTGGAAAACACCGGCGGATTCAACCCCAGAAAATGGGCTAAGTTGTCAACTGGAGGAGGTGGTGCTGGGTTGTTGTTGTTGTTGTTGTTGCCTTGGTTCTGAACTAGTAGCTGCATCAAGGCATTCTGCTGTTGGATCAACTGAGTGAGCTCCGGTGGGAAGACAAATCCGTGTCACGTCTTGGAGGCATCTGATGGGTTTAGAGGGGAGAGATTAGAATAGAATGAGGTCTAAAGAGAAAGCACTACCCATATGCACATGAGATGAACACATTCATATCACACCACTCAATTCAAACAAGGGCATACAAACGATCTAACTACCGTTACAAAATACTCGGACTACTACTATATACATGGGGGAATACTACTGATAATATGGTGGTCAACTAGAAATTTTGATCGGTGGAAGACTCCATGATATCTGCTCCAGCTTCGTCTTCGTAATCATCATCACTACTGTCGGGGTCGGAGTCGGTGTCGTCGATGATGATGTAGTCCTCGGGATGGTCGTCATCTCCTCGCGCGGGGTCTCCCATGAATAATCCTAGCTTATTCTTCAGGTCTTCATTCTTCTCCAGTAACACTACAATTTCCTCCTCATAGCCATCGCGTGTAGACTTGAGTTCCTCTTCAAGCTCCATGTTCCTGGTCATCACCTTCTTCAGATCTATCATGTTGGCGCACATTTGGTTCTCCTGGCGGCGTATGTGCTGGTTTAACTCCTAGATGAAGGTTGCAATGGACTTGTCCTTCCTGGTGCTGATCATCTCCCATTGCTCATCTCGGCGCCCACATATCTGGTAGATGGTGTCCTTAAGATCCTTGTTGTAGATGTCGCCGATGCGTCCCATGGCGATGTGGGCTGCCATGCTCTTTCCTAGACTCCAGGTTGGTGCATCAAAGGAAAACTCTATGGGCTCAGTAACTGGCGTGAATGTCCTTCCTGGAACATGAACTCGAATCATCCAACGCTCCTCTTCTGGTAAAGTGGTGGTGTAGGTCCCAGTGAAGCTTGGTATTCCGATGTTCAGGTACCTAGTGACATCCTTCAAGTGTCGTCCAAATGGTGTGTCTTCATCCGGTTGAGCAAACTTGTTCCTCGGGTCCGCCCATCTATTTTTTGACTATAACGGAGGAGAGTCAGAAATGAGTAGAGAAGAGTGACCTATGGCTTATCTTAGTGGTCACGTCCTACAATCAACGTGTGCTCTGATACCATCTTGTAGCGATCCGACCTCAAACGGTCAAATCTCTGTGCATAAGTGTCATCCCTAGATCGGTAATGCTGACCCACACAGTACTTGAAGGATTTATAACAGAGTGCAATCACACACTTATTACATGAATGTCTCAAAAGAGAACTTATTACAATAATATGGCTTAAGGCCATCTAAATAAGATAACTGTGGAAGCATCGAAGGTAAATGAGTCCATCAACTCCAACGGCATAGCTGAGTGCACGACAACGACGTAGCGCACCTTACTCTTCGTCTGAAAAGTCCACAACATAATATGTTGCAACCCGAAATGGGTCAGCACATGGAATATGCTAGCAAAATAACACTGTAGAGCAATGAACAAGATAACAACTATTTCTACATGCATATATGGCTGGTGGAGGCTCTATGGTTATTGTTTTGCGTAATGCCAATTTTCCCCTTCTGCAAAGGAATATATTTTATCTAACTACAAAGTTTGTTGAAAACATTGAGAATGGAAACCCCGTCTCAATCCCAATTAAACAGTAATTAACAACCCAACAAAATTAATTAAGAGTGATGAGATCATCATAATAATTCAAGCACCAGATACTCAAGATGTCCATAACCGGGGACACGGCTAACCATGATTAGTTTGTACACTCTGTAGAGGTTTGCACACTTTTCCCCACAAGACTCGATCTCCTTCGTTTAAGTTCTCGCACTGCATTATGTTTGAGAAATGGATGACCGAGACACAGTCTTTCAGAAGCATTAACTCTTTCGACGGGTAAACCATACTACCTACATCCCCTACATCTGCTAGTTTACCACTGAAAGAGGTCACACAACATACTCAACTATGCCAGAGCTCATAATGGCTTGTGGCTGCACACGGAAGTTTCTAGCATGAATAATCTTATGATCCCTTTGAGCCTGGGTGGCGAACCATAGGATGATCACAGGGATTCCCCGGGATCTCCTTGGACAACACTGGATTCCCCAGGTGTCAACAAACAATCCACCCAGATGTGTATTAAAGTAGCCACCTTAAATAAACCCTTAGTTCATAATAATCTCTCACATTAGTCATGAATCTCTCAAACCAAACCACGTCTACGAGCATAGCATAGCAGTATAAGCATAACGTAGAAGTAACTCCCAAGGTTTGAAATAAAGGACAATAGGTTCTACCTCACCATCTACTTCCCAATACCCACATGTCATCAATCCTACTCATGCAATGTTTGAGGGTTGAACTAATGCATAAAAACTGGGTAATAAGGGATATGATCAAAGTGTTACTTGCCTTGCTGACGATCTGAAAACCCTAGTGACTCGTAGTAGCACGCTTCGCACTCCGGAAATTCTATCGCAAACAAACAATAGCATACATAAGCAATTCGGCATATATGCAAGGGTAAAACTCCAATAAAAAGATCCAAACTGAAAGTTCAACTAAAGAGCTTCGATTCGCAAAAAGAATCAATTGAATCGGAGCTACGAAACTCAAACTACGATCAAAAGAAGTTCAAATTCAAATCTGCTTGCAACCAAATTTCATTTTGTCAAAACCATGTTCAAGTTGATTAACTGGAAAGAGAGGTTCAAGACGAAGATTTTGGCATTGGTTTCACTGGATTTGGACGGACAATTAAAAATTTGCGAGGGTTTGAAGATCAAGGGCTAATCTGCGATCAAAATAATCACGGAACCCTGGCCGAAAAAAAAATAAAAAGAAAAAGACTAACGAACGAACGTTCGCTATCAGAGACAAACGAACGAAAACATTCGCAAACAGAGATGTTCGAGTGAAGGTTCGCTAATTAGCGAAACTGAGAAAAAACAAAACGAACCGATCTATCGAAAAAACCGGGGCGACGGTTTTGTCGGTTTTTACCGATTCAACAAAAAAAACGGCGGCGGCGAGATCCGGCGATGCGGGGCTCCGGCAGGGCGGTGGCTTGGGCGGTGGGGCGGCGGAGCAGCGACGGCGGCGGCTCGGGCGGTGGCTTCGGGACGGGGTGGAGCGACGGCAGGGCGGCGCGGTATTTAAGGAGGGGGCGTCGCGGCATGGGGAGGGGGCCGGCGCGAGCGAGAGTCCGGGTCGGACTCTCCTCGGTGTCCGTGCCACGCCCGGCAGTGGCGGGAGGAGGGCGGCGGCGTTGTGGGCTTCGGCCCGGCTTGGCTGGGCCTTCGGCCCAGTCGGGCGAGAAACTTTTTTTAAACAAAATTGCGTCGAAGGAAAAAAATCCCAATAAAATATAAATAAAAATTCTAAAAATTCCAAAAAAAAATTCACCGTCTAAATAAAATATTTAGAACAATGTGAACATTTTTTCTAGCCTAAAAATGCAATTTTCAAAAATGCATATTTTTCTAATTCAAATAAAATACTCCCTCTCTCCCATAATATAAGAACGTTTTTGACACTACACTAATGTCAAAAACGTTCTATATTATGGGACGGAGGGAGTAGCAAATAAAATCCAAATAAAATATTTATTTGATTTAAAAAAATCCTCCAATATTCCTCTCTTTTTGAAGAAGTCATATTATCTTCTCTCTTTTATTTTTAATATTGGAAATATTTGGTGAGAAAAATATTAAAATCAAATTTGATCCTCTTTTCAAATTTGAGAAAAATTCAAATATGAAAATTTATGAAATCCCCAACTCTCTCCTTGGGTCCTTGAGTTGCTTAAGATTTCTAGGATCACAACCAAAATGCAAATAAAATATGATATGCATATGATGACCTATGTATAACATCCAAATTGAAAATTGGGATGTTACATATATCCTCCCAAGGACCACTAGGTACAGGCAAAGGCATATATAAACCATGAGGATTGAGTCATGACTTAGCTTTTTGACATGTAGTGCAGCGAGCAACAAAACGCTCAACATCCCGTCTCATCTTTGGCCAAAAAAAATGTGTAGCAAGTATATCCTTCCTCTTCTTCACGCCAAAGTGTCCCATTAATCCTCCTCCATGCGCCTCCCGCAACAACAAAAGACGAACGGAGCTAGCTGGAATGCATAGCTTGTTAGCACGAAACACAAATCCATCGTTAACAACGAACTTGTTCCAAGTTCTCCCTTCCTTTCAATTCTGCAACACATCTTTAAATTCAGCATCATGCACATATTGATCTTTGATGGTTTCGAAACCAAATATTTTAAAGTCAAGTTGTGAAAGCATAGTATAACGATGAGACAATGCATCAGCAATAACATTTTCTTTACCCTTCTTGTGTTTAATGACATAAGGGAAAGTCTCAATTAATTAAGGCCATTTAGCATGTCTACGGTTCAGTTTTGCTTGACTTTTAATGTGTTTCATAGAGTCATGAACAGAATGTATAACAAATTCCTTGGGCCATAAATAATGTTGCAATAAGAGATGGGGAAACACCATATGATCCAACTATATTAACAAAGATCGCGATACATCAAGATTGTGCCAAATCAAGAACATGAGAGAGAGAGACAGAGAGAGAGAGAGTGATTAAACACATACCTACTGGTACAAACTCTCAGCTCCGAGGGTGAACTACTCCCTCATCATCATGGTGGCCACCGGGATGATGAAGATGGCCACCGGTGATGATTTCCCCCTTCGGTAGGATGCCGGATGTAACACCCCGCATGTAACTTGCCATATTTGTAACTCCGACTCTTGCCATTTTCGGCTATGTGCTATGATATTCCCTTCATGGTCAGGTTTTGTTTTTCGTTTTTGCATTTTGTTCATGTCATGCATTTCATACCATGTCATCATGTGCATTGCATTTGCATACCTGTTCGTCTCTTGCATCCGAGCATTTTCCCCGTTTTCCGTTTTGCAATCCGGCGCTCCTATCTCCTCCGGTGCACCCCTCTTGTTTTCTTTAGTGAGCGGGTGTCAAACTTTCTCAGAATGGGCCGAGGCTTGTCAAGTGGCCTTAATATACCACCCGGAAACCACCGGTCAAGTTTCGTTCCATTTGGAGGTCGTTTGGTACTCCAACGGTTAACCGGGTATCCGCAAAGTCCATTTGAGTGTCCAGCAAAACCCCCCTCAAAAACCAGCCCAAAACCCACCAAACTCTCTTCCATGCTCTAGGTCGTTCGATCACGATCGTGTGGGCAAAAACCGCACCTCATTTGTAGCCTCCTAGCTCCCTCTAGCTATAAAAGAGCATCTCCCCTGAAAACGAATCGCAGATCAAACACTAGCGTCCTCCACCTCGCGCCGCCGGACAAAGTCCGCCCGCGCCGGAAACGTCCGCCGCCTCCGCCCGACGAATCTGGCGCGGACACTTGTCGCCGCCGCCCTCTCCACCGCGCCGGCCCGCGGAGCCCAGGGAGGGCCCGCGCGAGCCCGTGTCTGCCCCGCCGCCGTCTGCCTCCGCGCCGCCCGAGTCCGGCCGCCGCCGCCGCCGGCAACCCCGCGCCCCGCCGCCCTCGATGCCGCGCCGCCGCCACCGGCCATCACCGCCACGTGCCCTCGCCGGCGTGCCCCCTCCGGCCTCGCCTCCTTCCCCTCCGGCCTCTCCCCTTCCTCCCGTCGCCGGAGACGAGCAACCCCGGCCAGATCTGGATCGGTACAGTAGCCACGTTGACTTTCCCTCGACCCCCCTAATTTCTCCAAGTCTTGGATAGTTCACAGCATATGCTCATGTTCCTCTTTGCATAACTCCTCGCATGTAGCTCCGATTCACGCGTGTAATATGTCAAATTGTTCGCCTCGTGATGATCTACATTTTGTTCAATTTCACCATGTTCATTAGAGGTCATCTTGATGCCCAAATATCTGTTGGAAGAGGGCTAATTGCTGTTATCTCCTGGTTCTTAACAGAACTTGGAGATTTGTCATTTTTGTATCTTTAAATCTGTGCATCTTATGGGCATGACATCTACATGTGTTTTGTTGTATGCCATGCCATCTTTCCAAGGGTGTATGCCATGTATTTTTGTGATCTCTGTGGTGACTAGCACAAGCATGCAAAGTAGGCCCCGTAATATTTCTGATTTCAGGGACAGTGATTTCTCCAAGTCCTTGTCTGCTGTTATTTTGTTGCCATGTAAACTTGATGCTACAGAGAGATCCATGCATATGTTGGGGATGTTCATTAAGGATGTTTTGTAGCTATAGCAGTAATTTATCCATTCCTGCCCTTGTTTGCAATTATGGATTGCCATAGCATGACTCAATCTTGATCTACTTTTGCTATAAAATATTTCTGGCAGAGTCTTAACATGATATGCAATTTTGCCAAGCTTATTGTAGTTGATCCATACATGCTATGCTTTTGCTCTTGCCACGGATAGCTTCATAAACATGCCATCTTGCTATAGGTAGGCTTGTTTTGTCATGAATTGCTCTGTAGTGAGTGAATCAAGCTCACCAACATGCCTTCATATTATTATTTCTGCCATGCTCTGTTTTCTGCCAAGTCTGAAACCTGATAACGGAACTTGCTATGTTTACATGCTTGCCATCATATCTTCTGGACCTTTTTGGCTTATGGTCAGTAAGGGACTTTTGTCATATGCATTTAGTAGAACACTGTCATGACTTGTTTTGCTATGTTAAGTTTCTGTAGCATGTTGATTTCGTGCTCTGAACATTGCTACCTGATGCTGTTTTCTGCCATGTCCAGTTTTTCACCAAGTCTGTGAACCTGTTATCTTTTGCACTTTTGCCATGCTTGTTTGAGCTTGTTATGATGTGATCTAGCCATAGCTCAGTGTTCATCTTTTGTCAAGCATCTCCTGTAGATTATTGTCATATGCTTTTTTGATATGGTGTAGCGCTGTAGCATTGCTACTTATTGCATTTTAAGTGCTATCATGCTGTTAATCGCAGATTCGTGTCATTCTTGTTTTGCTTGCCATTTGCAAACCGTGCATCTGTTTCCGGTGAACTTTATATCGATTTCGACCGAAATCATCTCATCTTTCCAGTGGCATGCTTGGTTTGCCAAGTTACTGCCATGTTCATCATTTTTCCTTCCGGAGCACGCATATGCAGCGCATATCATATCTTGCATACCATACATGTTTTGCATCATGTTGCTTGTGCATTTCTCGTGGTTGATTGTGGTTCCGTTTGTTTGTGTTCTTGTCTTGGGTAGAGCCGGGAGATGAGTTCGTGAACGAGGAACCTGTTGAGTACGCTTACGAGGATCAAGCTTTCGACAACTCTGAGAACCTTGCAGGCAAGATGACCACCCCTCGATATCATTTCTATCTTTGCTTTGTTAGTTGTTCGCTCTATTGCCATGCTGCGCTACCTATCACTTGCTATATCTTGTCTCCCATTTTGCCATGTCAGCCTCTAACCATCCTTTCCTAGCAAACCGTTGTTTGGCTAAGTTACCGCTTTTGCTCAGCCCCTCTTATAGCGTTGCTAGTTGCAGGTGAAGTTGAAGTTGGTTCCATGTTGGAACATGGATATGTTGGGATATCACAATATCTCTTATTTAATCAATGCATCTATATATTTTGGTAAAGGGTGGAAGGCTCAGCCTTATGCCTGGTCTTTTGTTCCACTCTTGCCGCCCTAGTTTCTGCGATACCGGGATTATGTTCCTTGAGTTTGCGTTCCTTACGCGGTCGGGTGTTTTATGGGACCCCCTTGACAGTTCGCCTTGAATAATACTCCTCCAGCAAGGCCCAACCTTGGTTTTACCATTTGCCGCCTAAGCCTTTCCCCCCGAGTTTTCGCGAGCCCGAGGGTCATCTTTATTTTAACCCCCCCGGGCCAGTGCTCCTTCGAGTGTTGGTCCGAACTGAGCAGACTGCGGGCCCCCTCTTGGAAACCCGAGGTCTGGTTTTACTCGTAGGATGTCTCATCCGGTGTGCCCTGAGAACGAGATATGTGCAGCTCCTATCGGGATTTTCGGCACATTCGGGCGGCTTTGCTGGTCTTGTTTTACCATTGTCCAAATGTCTTGTAAACCGGGATTCCGAGACTGATTGGGTCTTTCCGGGAGAAGGTTTATCCTTCGTTGACCGTGAGAGCTTATGATGGGCTAAGTTCGGACACCCCTGCAGGGTATTATCTTTTGAAAGCCGTGCCCGCGGTTATGAGGCAGATGGGAATTTGTTAATGTCCGGTTGTAGAGAACTTGTCACCTGACCCATTTAAAATACATCAACTGCGAGTGTAGCCGTGATGGTCTCTTCTCGGCGGAGTCCGGAAAGTGAACACGGTCTGTGTTATGTATGACGTAAGTAGGAGTTCAGGATCACTTCTTGGTCATTGCTAGATGACGACCGTTCCGTTGCTTCTCTTCTCGCTCTCTCTTGCGTATGTTAGCCACCATATATGCTTATTGCCGCTGCAGCTCCACCTTATTACACCTTCCTTTCCTATAAGCTTAAATAGTCTTGATCTTGCGGGTGTGAGATTCCTGAGTCCTCGTAACTCACAGATTCTACCAAAACAGTTGCAGGTGCCGACGATGCCAGTGCAGAATATGGGATCGATCTCAAGTGGGAGTTCGACGAGGAACGTGGTCGTTACTATGTGTCTTTTCCTGATGATCAGTAGTGGAGCCCAGTTGGGACGATCGGGGATCTAGCATTTGGGGTTGTCTTATTTTCATCTGGATTTTGACCGTAGTCGGTCTGTATGTTTGTATTTTGGATGATGTATGGATTATATTTATGTTTTGTGCGAAGTCGCGATTGTAAGCCAACTTTTTATCCCATTCTTGTTCATTACATGGGATTGTGTAAAGATGACCCTTCTTGCGACAAAACCACTATGCGGTTATGCCTCTAAGTCGTGCCTCGACACGTGGGAGATATAGCCGCATCGTGGGCGTTACACCGGAACAGGTCTAGATTGGTTTTTTGTGGCTATAGAGGCTTGCGACGACGGAACTTCTGATCTAGGGTTATTTCTGTGGGTTTCTATATATATAGGATATTTCAGCATTGGAATCACGTGAAGATGGGACACAAGGGGGCCACAAGGTACCAAGGCGAGCCAGCCCCACCTGGTGCCCTGGTGCCTTGTGGAGCCCTCGTGGCTCTTCTGGCCCTCCCACAAAGCTTCTAGTGCCTCTTTTCTTGCAAAACAAATCGTCAAAAAGTTTCGCTGCATTTGAAGAACTTTGATTTGTGCACAGAAAACAACACCACGGTAGTTCTGCTGAAAACAACGTCACTCCAGGTTAGTTCCATTTAAATCATATAAAATTGCACCCAAACCATATAAAATTGTTGTAAACATGGCATTAATACTTCACAAATTATAGATACGTTGGAGACGTATCAGCATCCCCCAGCTTAATTCCTACTCGTCCTCGAGTAGGTAAATGATAAAAGAAATAATTTATGAAGTGTGAATGCTAGCATAGTGGATAAGTTTGATCAATGATAATTTCAATCACTTTTCCTAGCATCATAACAACAACTCTTTCTCATAAAACTTATCATGATACAGTAGCAATTGAAAATGGAATTTTTGTTGTGGAATGCTACCTATCATATTCGTCATATACTCTTTCTTTTGTAGCATGGACATTTGGACTTGAATGATTCAATGCAATAGTCTATAATTTGACATGAAGACATCAATACTCAAGCATACTAACAAGCAACCATGTCTTTCAAAATATAAACGCTAAAGAAAGCTATCCCTAGACCATTATGCTCAATCATTGATCCATTCATGAAACACACTCAAATATT
The DNA here is from genome assembly GCF_018294505.1 of Triticum aestivum. NCBI lineage: Eukaryota > Viridiplantae > Streptophyta > Magnoliopsida > Poales > Poaceae > Triticum > Triticum aestivum. Next base: position 180,997,161 of record NC_057796.1, read on the forward strand.
AGCTACATCAAATGCACAAGTATGACAATAGTTTTCCCTAGTTGGTGCTTTGTAAGAGAAGACGAGACTCAAAATAAAAATAAAATTTGCATAAAAGTAGATAGATAGGCCCTTCGCAGAGGGAAGCAGAGATTTGTAGAGGTGCCAGAGCTCAAAGCTTACATTGAGTGATAAAACAGTTTTGAGAGGCATGCTTCTTGTGTCAACAAAAATGACCGAGAATTCCCAATATCTTCCATGCTAGGTAAACCATAGGCGGTTCTCAAACTTAAAATAAAGTTTATTCCTTTTCCACCATTCTTTCACAATCCATGGCTAGTCGTACCCACGGGTGCCTTCCATACCAACACTTTCCAAGGAATTTATTATTTGACAACATAAAGTATTTTTTTCATTTCGGGACTGGGCATCCCTATTACCTGCTACACTCTCGTGCAATGACAAGTGAATAAACACTCATCTTCAGAATAATAACATACCTAGCATGGAAAATATCAGCCACCCCTGCTGCTTCATGAGCGGTACAGGCACACAAAAAGGGAATTCATTTTGAAAATTAGAGTTGGCACATACAAATTTACTTGCAACGACATGGAAATGCCGCATATAGGTAGATATTTTGCACAACTTGGTTTAAGATGCACAAGTAGTATTCCCGCTTAGTACAAATAAATGCTAGCAAATAGATTGAGAAGCAACCAGCCAAGAAACATAAACGAGCATTGAACATTACTAACACCGAATAATGCACCACAAGTAGGATATAACTTCATTGCATAACTATTGACTTTCGTGGTTGCATAGGAAATCACAAACCTTAACATCAATATTCTTAGTAAGCATAATTACTCACCAACATGACTCACATATTACTATCTCCATATCTTAAAATTGTTGCAAGGAATCAAACTTATCATATCCAATGATCTACATGAAAGTTTTTATTATATCTTTCCTGAATATTCATCATATTAGGATTAATTTCAAAGCTTGTGCAAATTTTGACCACTAGTATCAGCTCTCAAAATAATTTAGGTGAAGCATGAGAGTGTTCGACAAACTACTTCAAAAAGATATAAGTGAAGATCAAGCGAGTAGTTAAGTAAATGGGTAGCTATTGAGGACTCTGTCTCATTTAAAAACTTCAAATCTAAGTATTTTATTAAAACAGCAAGCAAAACAAAATAAAATGACATTCCAAGAATAGCACAACTCATGTGAAGAAGCAAAAACTTAGGCTCAACCGATACTAACTGATAATTGTTGATGAAGGAAGGTCGGATGCCTACCGGGGCATCCCCAAGATTAGATGCTTGAGACTTATTGAAATACTAATTTGGGATGCCTTGGGCATCCCCAAGCTTGAGCTCTTATTTCTTCTTCATTCCTCTCATATCACGGTTTTCCTAAATCTCAAAAACTTCATCCACACAAAACTCAACAAGAACTCGTGAGATGAGTTAGTATAAATCAATGCAAAAACCTTATCATTCTCTACTATAGCAAATCACTAAAATTATTATTCAACATTGCATACTAAATGCCTCTGCATATTTTAATATTACTATCCTCAAATAGAGTCATTAAATAAGCAAACATATGCAAATAATGCAAATATAGCAGCAATCTGTCTAAGCAGGACGGTCTATGAAGAATGCAAGAAGATTCATACTTCTGTAACTCCAAAAATTCTAAAAAATTACCACACTGTAGAATATTTTTTAACTTATTGTGTAAAAGTTTCAAGATTTTATCACGTTCTCACTTTCCAGAAGAATTCAGACAATGATAGAAAACTTTCTATTTTTAAACAGCAACATGTGGACTTGCAAAATAAGCATGGTGAAGGCTATACTTGACATTTTTATTTGAAAGATGCAAACATTATTATAAATAGCAGCAAGCAAATACAGATAAAAAAATGATGCTCCAAGCAAAACACATATCATGTGACGAATAAAAATATAGCTCCATGTGATGTTACCGATATATGCCTTCTGGGGCATCCCCAAGCTTAGTTGCTTGGGTCTTCCTTGAATATTACCTTGGGGTGCCCTGGGAATCCCAAGCTTAGGGTCTTGCCACTCCTTATTCTCTTCATATCGATCGATATCTCACCCAAAACTTGAAAACTTCAATCACACAAAACTTAACGGAACTTCATGAGATAGGTTAGTATGATAAAGAGCAAATCATTCACTTTCGTACTGTCAAAGACATGATTCATAATTGTTCTCACACAATGCCTACTATACCTTTTAATTTCCACAATTTATATTGAGCAATATAAGCCATAGACACTAGGAAACAAGCAAACTATGCATTGAAAACAGAATGTGTAAAAAATAGAACAGTTTGTAATGATCTGGACAACGACCATTCTTCTGTAAATCCAAATTTTTTGGAAAGTTAGGACAACGTAGGAAATTTTTATATCAATCATCTATAAAAAAAATCAGAATTTTATCACGTTCCAGTGAATTTAAACAATTCTGTTACTCGAAGCAAAAGTTTATGTTTTTGCAAAGAATAAAGTCAACTATCATCCATACTATCCCAAAGGCTTTACTTGGCACTTTATTGAAACAAAAGCTATAAAACATGATTGCTAGATTAGCTTAATCATGTGAACACCCAAAAACAGTAGGTAAAAGTGTCGGGTTGTCTCCCAACAAGCGCTTTTCTTTAATGCCTTTTTAGCTAGGCATGATGATTTCAATGATGCTCACATAAAAGATAAGAATTGAAACATAACGGGAGCATCATGAAGCATATGACTAGCACATTTAAGCCTAACCCACTTCCTATGCATAGGGATTTTCTGAGCAAACAATTTATAGGAACAAGAATCAACTAGCATAGGAAGGCAAAACAAGCATGACTTCAAAACTTTTAACACATATAGAGGAAACTTGATATTACTGAAATACCTACAAGCATATGTTCCTCTCTCATGGTAATTTTCAGTAGCTTCATGAATGAATTCAACAATATGCCTATCACATAAAGCATTCTTTTAATGATCCACAAGCATATAAATTTTATTACTCTCCACATAAGCAAAAGTATTCTCATTCATAATAGCGGGAGGAGCAAATTCAACAAAATAACTATCATGAGAAACTTGATTGACATAACCAAATTGAATATTAAAATCATGATGACAAGATTCATGGTTATCATTATTCTTTATATCATACATGGCATCACCATAATCATCATAGATAGCAACTTTGTTGTCTTAATCAATTGAAACCTCTTCCAAAATAGTGGAATCATCATCAAATAAAGTCATGACCTCTCCAAATCCACTTTCATAATTATTAGAATAACATTCAACACCCTCCAAAATAGTGGGATCATCATTACCTAGAGTTGACACTCTTCCAAACCCACTTCCATCAATATAATCATCATATATAGGAGGCATGCTACCATCATAATAATTTTTCTCATCAAAACTTGGGGGACTAAAAATATCATCTTCGTCAAATATAGCATCCCCAACCTTATGGCTTTGCATATCACTAGCAACATGAATATTCAAAGAATTAATACTAGCAACATCACAATTGTGCTGATCATTCAAAGATTTTATGCCAAACATTTTATTGAATTCCTCTTCTATCAATTGAGCACAATTTTCATTTCCATCATTTTCAAGGAAGACATGATAAAGACGAACAATATGAGGCCACCTCAGTTCCAGTTTTTTTAGTTTTCTTTTATAAACTGAACTAGTGATAAAACAAGAAACTAAAAGATTCAATTGCAAGATCTAAAGATATACCTTCAAGCACTCACCTCCCCGGCAACGGCGCCAAAAAAAAGATTGATGTCTACTACAAAACTTCTTCTTGTAGACTCGTCTTGGGCCTCCGAGCGCAGAGTTTTGTACAACCGTACCAATTTTCCCTCAAGTGGATGACCTAAGGTTTATCAATCTGTGGGAGGCGTAGGATGAAGATGGTCTCCCTCAAACAACCCTGCAACCAAATAACGAAGAGTCTCTTGTGTCCCCAACACACCAAATATAATGGTAATTGTATAGGTGCACTAGTTCGGTGAAGAGATGCTGATACAAGTGTAGTAATGATAGTAGATATTGGTTTTTGTAATAGGAACAATAAAAAGTAGCAAGGTAGCAAGTAACAAAAGTGAACACAAACAGTATTTCAATGCTTAGAAACAAGGCCTAGGGTTCGTACTTTCGCTGTGTAATCTCTCAACAATGCTAATATAATTGGATCATATAACCACCCCTCAACGTGTGATGAAGAATCACTCCAAAGTTCTTATCTACCGGAGAACATAAGATGAAAATGTTTGTAGGGTACGAAACCACCTCAAACTTATCCTTTCCGATCAATCTATCCAAGAGTTCGTACTAAAATAACACCAAGTTATCCTCTCCGATCAATCTATCTAAGAGTTCGTACTAAAATAACACCATATGGTACACATCAACCAACTCTAATGTCACCTAGATACTCCAATGTCACCACGAGTATCCATGAGTTGATTATACGATATTGTTGGTGCAATATCTGCCCTCCTGTGTTTTGGAGATTGTTGACAGAAACAGGTATGGACTGATTTGTTTGCAAGTTCATACAGAGAGAAATAGTTCATACAGAGAGAAATAGTCCATACACAACTGAAAAGAACGTTGTCTCCGGTGTTAAGTTCGAGGAACTTCACTGAAGTACATCTGCGTTGCACAGAAGAAAGAGCTACATCTATTGATGATATGTAGACGAGAAGATTGATGTGAAGGATTTATCCCCTTGAAATTTCACTGTTGAAGGGAAGCATTTGATTTGGTATTGTCCTCCGAAGAAATTGGCTGCAGCGAATGGAACTCGAAGACAAAGTGAAGATGTAGTATTCATTTCGTTGTTCTTCTTTCGTTCATTTGAGTCGTAGGACCTACGTACTATTAAGAGGGGTATAGGTTCTCGAAGCTTGGATCCGCTGTGATGCTTAGCCCAAAACCTATGAAAGATGCGAGATAAATCTCTTTATGCTCCGAATGATTACCTGGCAGCAGTAGACGTTGTTCTTCGTGTTGCAGGAGATATCTTTCGGACTGAGGAGTTAGCATTACTTACACCACAAGTAATGTTACCGTTGTGCTCAAATTCCGACCGTTGGACTCGTATCGTTTAGTCATTGGCTGCTCCTCGTGTCCAATTTGGTCTTTTCTCATCAGGGAAGGATGCAGCTATAAATAGCCACCCCGCTCCAATATTGTCCGTTGGCTACTCCGCTTGAGATCTCTGAGAAGATTGATTTGAGCAACCCCTCTCCGAGTGATTTGAGTTTAAGATCCACCGAGAGAAAAATCAAGAGCCCAAACTTAGACAGTGGTTTAGCATCACAACAGTTCTCAGTTAGAGTTCTTGTACCTATTACTCTTGAGAGTTGCGCACTCTCTAGACGGATAGGTATCGACTCGAGTGTTGAAGATTTGTTGCCTTCACTGAGCAAGATTTCCAGCAACCAAGAGTGATTGTGGTTCGTAAAGGTCGACCGAAGGTTTGTAGATCACCGACAAGTATCTACCACGAGTGAAATCAACTGGAGTCAGATCAGCTTCAAGTTGAAGGAGAATAGAAGTGAAGAGAGTTTATCTTCCGTGTTAAGTCACAACCCCTCCAACCAGACATAGCCCCTTTGGCAAAAGGGCGAACTGGTCTACCAAATCTCTCTGTCGCCATCGAGCACCACTGGTTCAATTTACTTCACTGCATACCTTCATCAGTTTACATTCGTGCTCTGTGACGATAGTTTATCTGATCATACATACTCTGTTGCACATCAGTCGCTTTTATTTCTTCAATCATTTCCATCAGTTATTGTTCGCCGCCCACACTATTGCACCCTCTTCGCTTGGTTATGCTATATTAGTCCTTGTCATCTTCTGTGTCATAAACTTATATCTCACTGTGATTATTCCTCGAAGTTATCTATCGTGGTTCTTTACCAGCTCTCTGTCATGATAGTGTATCTGCTGGCATATTGCACTACTATCGTTATCATCAAGCCTGTTGTAGACTATGCTTGAACCATTATTGCATCCTACATCGATGGTTTTGTTCGTCAATATTATGCTTGATTGAGTTCATATCTACTGAACCTTATTTCCGCTGCTGTGTTTGGGATCAGTTCAAAACTTTCAAAAGAAATTTGGAATCTCCCATTCACCCCCCTTTGGTCGATATACTCTCGGTCCTAACAATTGGTATCAGAGCAGGTACTCCCTGTCTCTGTCTATTAAAGGTCTAACATCCTTGGAGTTTTGAGTATGTCGTATCCAGGTAGATCCTCGCACTCTGAAATATTTCCTATCTTCGATGGAAATGACTATCTCTGCTGGAAAGAAAGAATGAGAATCAGAATTCAAGCCATCAACATTGACTTGTGGGAGATTGTGGAAAATGGATACACAATTAAGCAACCTGATGATCCCACATCCGATGACAAAGCAAATCTGTGATTGAATGCTCAAGCAAATGATATCATCTGCAGGAGTCCTTCAAAAGACATTTTCCTTTGATTCCAAAAGTTCGACACTGCAAAGCAACTTTGGGATGCCATAAAAAATACTCATGAAGATTTCATCGCCAAAACGGATCCCACACTCAAATGCTTTGTGCCATGTTTGTTGGTTTCAGAAGTCTTCGTAAGGAAAGTGCTACAGAACTGATTGACAAACATTGTTGAAAGACTTCATCAGCGAGGAGTAACATATATCACCGATAGAGATGTAGTCAACAAGCTTCTGAGTGCTCTAGATGAAACCTTCGATCCCATCATAGCTGTAATCAAGCAAAGACCAGACTACGAAGAACTTCACTATGTTGAGATTATGACGTTGTTGTCCATTCACGAAGAAAAGATGGAGCTTGAAAATGCAGATCAAGAATCTTCTTCAGAAGGTGAAGGGGAAATCCTCTCTCACTATGGCATCTCACAAGAAGAAGAAGACGTTGACAATCAACACACTATCACAAGGGAACTTGAAATGTTCACAGAAAGGCTAAGTGATCTCAGAAGACAAAATCTATGCCTCACAAATGATGACGAATTTGACTTGCCTCAATCCTCAAGAAAGTTGCCCCCGAAAGAAATGAAGTGCTTCAAGTGCAAACAATTCGGTCACCTCATAGCTGACTGCCTGTGCTGGGAAAAGCCAAGCAACAGATGGAAATATCTTGATTGCAATGGATTCACTCGAATGGATCGTCATACTAAGCTCCCGAAGAAAAATGAATCTCCATCATCCTCTTCGTCAAGACCAGTCACTAACGTAAAAGACAAAGCTACTACCGAATCCAACATGAAGAAAATCTCTCAACTGAACAGAGTTTATACAAAAATGAAAATGGATTCTGAAGACGATGCATACGAATCAGAACCGGATGATGAAGAGCTTCACAAAAGGATAGGAAGAAGCAATGCCTTCATTGCCTATGAATCATCAGACAATTCACTCGAATCAGATACTAATGATGATGCTATAAGCGATGACGAACCAATTGCCTTCTATCTCACGGCGAAATCCTCTTAGGATCATGTATCAGCAAAACACCCAAAAGCCATCAATGGATATTCTTCTGAATACATTGCCTATGCTAAACTTGTTAAGATTGCAAAATCTCAACAAGATGAGCTTGAAATGCTTGAGAGATATCTCGGGAAAACCGAAGGATTACTAGTCGAAGAGATGTAGAAGAATCAAAAGTTGATCGAAGAGCATGATACTTTTTCTTCAACTATTGATGATCTTACCAATCGGTATGATTCCCTTTCAGTCGACTATGAGAGTTTATCAGACGAATTCCTTAACAGGAATCAATAACTCGAGTCACTGAAACTGTCTCACAACGAGCTGGCGAAAGAAAAAGCTTCTCTCTTCACCGAGCAATCTAATCGTCTTCCTGATGATTTTGTGCCACCTTGATTAAAGTGCCTAGAACATAGTAATGCTAATTCACATGCTGAAACTTCTAATGCTATCATCGACAATATTGCAGCAATTACGAATGGTAACACAAACCCTTCCTCCGAGGAATTTGCTGCTATTACTGATGAAAATTGCAGGCTAAAGAACTTGCTTGAGACAGGAATGCTAAGTAGTCTAAAAGGGCATCAAACACTCTGTGATGTGCTCAAGAAGTCAATACTGCACAAAAATCCTCAAAAGGAAGGATTGGTTTCAAAAGGAAACTCAACGTTGATGGAACCTACTGGACTCCCGAACAATATCCTCGAACGAGTTGGGTTCTTGCTAAAAGCAAGGCACTCGAACCTGCAATTCTGTTAGGATAAGAAACTTCCATTATTGTTGTTTCTAATGAGTCTGATGACTCGAACTACAAATTGTTCAAACAACAGAATGGTATGGTTTTTGCTCGGTATGTTGGGACTAACTGCAGGTCTGGTTCACCCAAGAAGCAAATATGGGTGAGAAAGTGCATCATTGAAAATCTATCTGTCACTTCTAACTTGAATACGCAGAGTAATTCTCTTCGAGATAATAATTATCACTCGCTGAATGGCGCAGGAAAATTCTCGAATGGGTATCGGTCAAACCGTCGACAGAAAGAGTACATGCGTACCTCCTCAAATCATTATACTCATATATCCCTGGGAATAACTTCAATTCTTATTCATATGATTGCTCTTGAAGTATATAGGTGTTTTAGAGATCTCACCGAAAGAATGCTCCTGCTCAGACAAAGAAAAAGAGATCCTCATTGCCCACGCAAGTGTGGGTTGCAAAAAAGAACTAATCCTTTCCTGCAGATATTATCTTAGGGATTCTTCTCTTTTTTATTTTTTTCTTGAGATCTATTGTTGGTGCTAGTTCATCATGGTTTTCTTTCGTCTCTGTGTTTTTCGTTGTGTTTGTGTATTGTCCAACTAATAACTCACTCAAAGCGTTTTGGTTTTCTCTCGTTTAGCTGAGTACTTTGATTCTGTAGCGACCCGACCCAAATGGATCAAGTCTCTGTGCTTAAGTGTCATCCCTGGATCGGTATGCTGACACACACAGTACTCGAGGATTTATAACAGAGGTAAATCACATGTATAAAGTAACATAAATACTATCACCTCAATCCAAATAGCAGAAGTAACAACAAGGTTGTGGATTCCCATCAACACCAACGGCAAAGTTGAGTGTAGAAATCGTAACCCTAACGTATCACTTACTCGTCGTAAGAATCCTGCAACATGAGACGTTGCAGCCACAAAGGGTCAGTACATTGAATGTACTGGCAAATTCACACCATAGAGCAATGATGAATAATGGCTATCACTACATGCATATTTGGCTGGTGGAAAGCTCTAAGTTTATTTTTGCATAAAGCCAATTTTTTCCTACAACAAAGGAATATATTTTATTGAACTACAAAGTTGGTTGAAAATTATTGAGAAGGTTCCTCCAACTCAATCCCAATTAGAAGTTAACAACCCAACAAATTAATTAAGTAAAGTGATGAGATCAAACCAATAATTCAAGTACCAGATACTCAAGATGTCGATAACTGGGGACACGGCTAATCATGATTAGTTTGTACACTCTGCAGTGGTTTGCGCACTTTTCCCCACAAGACTCGGTCTCCTCCTTTGGATTTCTCGCACTACATGGTGTTTGAGAAACGGATGACCGAGACATAGTCTTTCAGAAGCATTAGCTCTTTACTCTGGGTAGACAGTTACACCTACTTTCCCTCTACATCTGCTAGCCTACCACTGAAAGAGGTCACGCAACATAATCAACTATGCCAGAGCCCATAATGGCTTGTGGCTGCACACGGAAGTTTCTAGCATGAATAATCTTATGATCCCTTTGAGCCTGGGTGGCATTCCATAGGGTGATCACACGGGTCCTCCGGGATCCCCTTGGGCAAGCACTGGGTTCTCCAGGTGCCCAGGCAAACTACTGGGTGCTCCAGGGTGCCCCTACCATTCCACCCAGATGTGTATTAAAGTAGCCACCTTAAGTTAACCATTAATAAAATCTCTCACATCTGTCATGAATCACTCAAACCAAACCACGTCTACGAGCATAGCATAGCAGTATAAGCATAACGTAGTAACTCCCAGGGTTTGAATGCAAGACAATAGGTTCCTACGTCATCAACTACTTCCCAAATACCCACATGTTATCAAATCCTAACCATGCAATATTTGAGGGGTTGGAACTAATGCATAAAAACTGGGTAATAAAGGGGTATGATTAAAGTGTGAACTTGCCTTGTATTCTTGATGAAGATGATTCACACTCATAACTCCTGATAGTTCTACTCGTCTCACTCCGGTCAATCTATCGCGAGCAAGCAATTGCATACATAAGCACTCATGCAAAAGAATCGAAGAGAAGATCTCGGAAAACTACGAAAACAAACAATTTACTCTTGCAGCACAAAACAATTTCTAACAGTACCAAAATTAAGTAAATTTGGCCTTATTAGAAAGTTTAGGTCAAGACCTTCGATTTGCAAAAAGAATCAACTCAAACGGAGTTATAAAACTCAAGTTATGAACAAAAGAAGTTTGAATATGAATCTCAACAAATTTCGAAATTTGAAAATTTCAAAAAGTTGACGTGACAGGTTCAATGGATAGATGAAATAAGACAAAACTATTGGCGCTGGTTTCATCTAATTTGGATGAAGGAGTAAAAAGTTATGTTATTTGAAAAATCAGGGTCAAGGTGTTTTACGGAAAAAAAATTAACTACGGCTAAAAGAATTCTAGGTCTAATGTATAAATAGAGAGACTAATTGATAATCTAATTATTCTACCGTACTAGTCTGAAATTAAGTATAAAAACAAATAAAGATTACCTTTATAAGATAGAGAAAAGACGACTTCGGAGAGAAAAGACAATTTCTAGAAGTCCCGCCGGAGAAAAGAAATAATTTTTCTTTAATGAATCTAGTCAAACCAAAATATTGATTTAACCCTCATCAGATGATTTTTGGAGGCTCTATGGGTCTATATTTATAGGTGGAAAAGACGCTTAGAGGTCAAAGGCTAGGCAATGTGGGACTAAACATAGACGAAAATAAACGAAACAGAGAAGAAAAAGGCTAAACGCCTCGCATGGGCCTAAAGGCCTCGGCCGGCCGTGCGCTGTAGTTCTTTCCTTTTTTTTAAACAAAATTCGGCCTAAGTAAAAAAATGAAATGGCTGGCTGGGCCTGGCCCATGTAGGAGAGAAAACAAAATGATGGGGCGCCCGATGCCACTATGCTGCGCACGTGGGCGACAGTTAGTTCCAGGCGAACGCGGTTTTTTTATGAAAAGAGGAAAGGAAAACTGAATAACGAAAATAAAGTAAAATTTTATATAGGCATATTATATATCAAAATTTTATGAAAAAGATTTTCTACAACTTGCACATTTTTCTAGCATCAAATAAAATCCAAACAAAATTAGATAAAGCAAACAATGCTATTGTTGCAATAAAACCTAATAAAAATCATTTTAAGAAAACCAAAATAATTTCAAATTTATTTCTCCCCAATTTTCTAATGTAGGAAATCATTTTACCCTAATTTCCATATATTTTATTTTTGGATAAAAACTAATTTGAATAAAACCCCAAATAATCCCAAATTGAAAATAATTCCAATGGGATTTTGAATTTAACTCTTTTAAAACTTCCAACTCATATTTCATATGTTTTGAAGAAGTCATTTTATCTTCTCTCATGAAAATCATTGAGTTGCTTAAAGTTTCTGAATTGGAAAATATTTCCAAATAAAATTCAAATCTTTTCAAAACCCTTTTCAATTATTTAAATGGAAGAAGTCATGTCATCTTCTCTCCAGGGTTTTGTATTTGAAAGGAATTTGAATTCAAGGAGATCAGAAAGCAAAGATGAAAGTTTGGGAAAGTCCTTTTATTCCCTCTCATTTAACTTTCAAAAGTTTCAAATTTCACTCAACTTCACACAATCAATCAAACAATCAACCATAACTATCTATTTAATATAACATTCCAAAATTTAGAATTTTGGGATGTTACAAACCTACCACCCTTAAAATGAATCTCGTCCTCGAGATTCGGAAAGGCTAGAAAGAAATAGGTTAGGTTTGGGGTCTTCTCAAAATCCATTGATCATCACAGGGGGTCTGGGGTGCTACCACACTTAGAAACATCGTTACGGTCCCTTCACTACTCATATACTCCATGCTTATTCTTGACAGGGCCGGTCTTCTCGGATCTTCAGTATAATTCCTTCTCTGGCTCTTCCGGTAGCGGCATAACCTTTTCCTCAATTCTTCTATCCTTTCATCTTGGTAAGGTTATTCCGAGACTGGGTCTTCTTAGCTGACGGGTCTGGTGCCAATACTAAACAACTATCGATATCTCATGGTGGTCAACAATTTATGGTTTCTCTTGCAGGAAATGGGTCTGGGTTGATCCTCACCGTATATCCTATAATTGGCAACCGCTGCCTTGTACAAGGGGAAAAAACTGTCATACCATTCTATGGTCTAAACAAGGTTTTGATCGTCATCTCTCTACTATAGGCAAGCCACTCAGATTTACCATCCCACATAGCAAGGCGAATAATAAGAGTAAGTCGGTATGGTGATCAATCCATCCCGCACCCAAATCATTACCTTGTATATGGTTTAGCTAATCTCGCATTCAAACACTCGGTCTTCCTCACCAGCATTGCAGAACTTCTCTTGTCGACGAACCAAGTTCGAATAAATCCATGGATTCTGCAAGCCAAACAAACATCTATCGTTCCTTCACAACTCTCAGGTTTTGCGTTACTCCTATAAGATTGTCGGTGAGTAAGGTCGTAATCTCCTTCTAGGGTTTTTCCTTCAGCAAGAGTGTGCTTGCTTCTTGGCAGGTCCTGGGGCCTGTGGGTCATGGCCCATCTCATCACTTGTAATCCTTGAACTCATCATCGGGGCCAAATGATCATTATCTCAACATCTAGTTTCCTAGCATTCTTAAATCCATCCAATTGTACTGTCTCTTTTCCTTCTATTGGCACCAAACTAAGACGTGATTACTCAGACTCATCATGGAGTTACAATTGCTCCATATTACCAACATCATACCTCCTTTATATCCAATAGTACTTCATCCCTCCATTTTCTTGGGGTATCTCATGTATCGAGTTTAAAACTCATACTTATTCTGTCCGGAATCCACCCAGTGGAATATCATTATCTTTTCCAAGGGTCAAATCTCCTCACAGGGTACTACCACCCTTAAAATGCACAAATTCATCCATAGACCATATTTCTCATATCCTTGAAAATGGTCAAAATCTTTCTTCATAGAGTAACAACTCATAAAATCCAAATTAGTACCCACGATACTAACTTTATTGATTCTTCAATGATCACAATCTCCTGCTTTTCCATTACATGCCTCAACTCAACACCTCAATATAAAAGAATTGTTTCCACTACTACTACGGTATTTCTCGTTGCAACTCAACTATTTATCACAAGTCTCCTTCTCCTTGGGGCATTCTTTGGCAAAGTGCCCTGCTCCATTACAACAAAAACATATTACTTCCGATAAGTCTTGTGGTTTCCTTATGACTACATAGCCTCTTTGAGTCCTCGGTTTCCTTTTTGGGCAACTGCTGAAGTAGTGCCCTGAGTCCTTGCACCTGAAACAGGTGATATGACTCAAGTCTTTCCTGGAATTCAATCTGTTTCTCTTCCTGGACTTTTCCATTCAAATCAAGGCTTCTACTTCCTGTGGGTCATACTCTACTTCCTCTGTCGGGAATTCTACTAGGTCCCCATTCAGACAATTCTGGGAGATGTGTCCTTCTTCTCCACATGAATAGCAAGACTTGGTGCAAGGTTTAATTGGGTCTTCTTCGGGTGTGTCCTCCACCTCTTCCTTCATCATAGATTCTTCAAAAATTTCCATGAGGGCTCCTTTCATTGCTTCTTTCTTCTGCTGGATGGTTCTTTGTACCATGGGGTAAATGTGGCACTGAGCAGGGTAGTGGGTAGTCCCTTCACACAAGAAACAAGTAATCTGCCTAGTTGGGCATTCTTCAGCTGTGTGACTTCCTTCACAATTAGGGCATTCATCCTTGTGTTCTTTATGGGTCCGTCCTATTTCTCCACAAATCTTGCATACACAAGGTGTCTTCATATCACTTCCATAAGGCTTCAATTTCGGGGACACAAGACGAGACTTTAGAAGAGTCAACTTAAATTCTTTCCAAGTGGTTACTCCTTGCCATCCATTGATGGTTTGGTACATCCTCCACCAAGTAGCAGCACCTCTTTCAAAGCACTGAAGAGCATGCTGGGTCATATCCTTTTCGGCTATAGTGTTATTCTCCATATGATCTTCCATGTTCTGAATCCATCTGTCTGTCTCCAATTTACTTATCGGTCCAGAAAATACGAGCTCATCTCCATTCATCCTCTATTGGGTCCATGGGTTTCGGGGTGAGACGAGAGAGATAGAGAGGGATGAACACAATGCAAACAATAGTTTTGAAAAGACAGATTTTATTTGTGGCTGTCGGAAAAACAACAAACAAATGACAGCTCACAATCGTCGCATCTGATGTAGGTATATAACAGGGCTTTGGTCTTCTAATGGTCAATAAATCTTCAAGGTCATCAAACTCTTCCAGTCTTGTTCATGCCTCCCATGGTTTCTTCCGATCGTGCTTGTCCTTCTCAAGTTCTCTTGCCAGATCATCTCTGTTGACGTGAAGTCTCTCATGACGTCCTTTAATATTTTTGGAGTTGTGTTCCAAACTTCTGGGTTTTAACGTCCTTGGCATGAACCATGGTCCTATTATCCTTCAGTTCCTGACGTATCTCCGGTATCTCGAGGTTTTTCTCCTCTAGCTTGGCTACTTTCAACTTCTGGGACATGAGTTCTTCACAAAAATTTTCCTTATCTAATAAGGCTTCCTGCAGGTCCATCCTAAACTTCTTGATGTAATACTCCAGATCCTGGTGATACACCGGCTAAGATTAAAACTGTATCCTTTGCTGATAGATGCTCCATCAGCCTTCTACCATCCAATCCTTCCGAAGAAATGCATGCTTAACTCAGCACGGTGACAATAGCATAAGCGGGCGATAACACCATGGTTAGCTATGTCTATGCCCATGTTACTGCCATGAGCTTTAATTCCATAGTTGATATCTCCTGCCCTAGGGTTTTCTTGACAACACTTTGAGTTCTAATGCTCCATGTTCTGGTCTTTCTCAGACACACCTTGATCTCGGGTATTGACAGCTTCATTAGTCTGACCAGTTCCATCAGGGTAGCCTTCCTAGGTCATACCAACCTGGAAATTCTTTAGAGCCTTCAAATTCTCCTAGTCTTCGGAGTCTTCAACCGTTGTAGTTTCCATTATTATAATTCATGGTAAAATCCTCTTCATTCCGAAGTGGTCTTAGTTGTTCGATATCTTGTCCTTCTTGGAGTGGTCTCATCAGTCGAATCATCGTGGTCAAAAGGGAAAAGGGGTAGTCTAACTAAAAGGGAATATTTTGATAAAGCTCTGAAAAGAAGAGAGGTAAAAGATCTTTTTTAAAATGGAGTTTGTAGAGAAAATCTTTCCTATGGGCTTGTCAGTTTCTAGGGGTCACGTCCTATAGTCAACATGTGCTCTGATACCATCTTGTAGCGACCCAACCCGAATGGATCAAGTCTCTGTGCTTAAGTATCATCTCTGGATCGGTATGCTGACACACACAGTACTCGAGGGTTTATAACAGAGGTAAATCACATGTATAAAGTAACATGAATACTATAACCTCAATCCAAATAGCGGAAGTAACAACAAGGTTGTGGATTCCCATCAACACCAACGGCAAAGTTGAGTGTAGAAATCGTAACCCTAACGTATCACTTACTCGTCGTAAGAATCCTGCAACATGAGACGTTGCAGCCACAAAGGGTCAGTACATTGAATGTACTGGCAAATTCACACCATAGAGCAATGATGAATAATGGCTATCACTACATGCATATTTGGCTGGTGGAAAGCTCTAAGTTTATTTTTGCATAAAGCCAATTATTTCCTACAACAAAGGAATATATTTTATTGAACTACAAAGTTGGTTGAAAATTATTGAGAAGGTTCCTCCAACTCAATCCCAATTAGAAGTTAACAACCAAACAAATTAATTAAGTAAAGTGATGAGATCAAACCAATAATTCAAGTACTAGATACTCAAGATGTCCATAACCGGGGACACGGCTAATCATGATTAGTTTGTACACTCTGCAGTGGTTTGCGCACTTTTCCCCACAAGACTCGGTCTCCTCCTTTGGATTTCTCGCACTACATGGTGTTTGAGAAATGGATGACCGAGACATAGTCTTTCAGAAGCATTAGCTCTTTACTCTGGGTAGACAGTTACACCTACTTTCCCTCTACATCTGCTAGCCTACCACTGAAAGAGGTCACACAACATAATCAACCATGCCAGAGCCCATAATGGCTTGTGGCTGCACACGGAAGTTTCTAGCATGAATAATCTTATGATCCCTTTGAGCCTGGGTGGCATTCCATAGGGTGATCACACGAGTCCTCCGGGATCCCCTTGGGCAAGCTCTGGGTTCTCCAGGTGCCCAGGCAAACCACTGGGTGCTCCAGGGTGCCCCTACCATTCCACCCAGATGTGTATTAAGTAGCCACCTTAAGTTAACCATTAATAAAATCTCTCACATCTGTCATGAATCACTCAAACCAAACCACGTCTACGAGCATAGCATAGCAGTATAAGCATAACGTAGTAACTCCCAGGGTTTGAATGCAAGACAATAGGTTCCTACCTCATCAACTACTTCCAAAATTATAACGCCCACGATGCGGCTATATCTCCCACGTGTCGAGGCACGACTTAGAGGCATAACCACATTGTGGTTTTGTCGCAAGAAGGGTCATCTTCACACAACCCCATGTAATGAACAAGAATGGGATAACGAGAGTTGGCTTACAATCGCCACTTCACACAATACATAAAATAATTCATACATCATCCAAAATCCACACATAGACCGACTACGGTCAAATCCAAATGAAAATAAGATAACCCCAAATGCTAGATCCCCGATCATCCCAACTGGGCTCCACTACTGATCATCAGCAAAAGAAACATAGTAACGACCACGTTCCTCGTCGAACTCCCACTTGAGCTCGGTTGCGTCACCTGCACTGGCATCGTCGGCACCTGCAACTGTTTTGGTAGAATCTATGAGTCACGAGGACTCAGCAATCTCACACCCGCGAGATCAAGACTATTTAAGCTTATAGGAAAGGATGGTGTAATGAGGTGGAGCTGCAGCAGGCACTAAGCATATATGGTGGCTAACATACGCAAATGAGAGCGAGAAGAGAAGCAACGCAACGGTCGCGAAGCTAGAAATGATCAAGAAGTGATCCTGAAACTACTTACGTTCATGCATAACTCAAACCGTGTTCACTTCCCGGACTCCGCCGTAAAGAGACCATCACGGCTACACACACGGTTGATGTATTTTAATTAAGTCAAGTGACAAGTTCTCTACAACCGGACAAGTTCTCTACCCTGCAGGGGTGTCCCAACTTAGCCCATTATAAGCTCTCACGGTCAACAAAGGATAAACCTTCTCCCAGGAAGACCCGATCAGTCTCGGAATCCCGGATTACAAGACATTTCGACAATGGTAAAACAAGTCCAGCAAAGCCGCCCGATGCGCCGACAAATCCCGATAGGATCTGCACATATCTCATTCTCAGGGCACACCAGATAAGTCAAGCTACGAGTAAAACCAGGCCTCGAGTTTCCCCGAGGTGGCCCCGCAGGCTGCTCGGTTCGGACCAACACTCGAAGGAGCACTGGCCCGGGGGGGTTAAATAAAGATGACCCTCGGGCTCGCGAATACCCAAGGGAAAAGGCTTAGGTGGCAAATGGTAAAACCAAGGTTGGGCCTTGCTGGAGGAGTTTTATTCAAGGCGGACTGTCAAGGGGGTCCCATAAATCACCCAACCGCGTAAGGAACGCAAAACTCAAGGAACATAATACCGGTATGACGGAAACTAGGGTGGCAAGAGTGGAACAAAACACCAGGCATAAGGCTGAGCCTTCCACCCTTTACCAAATACATAGATGCATTAATTAAATAAGAGATATTGTGATATTCCAAAATATCCATGTTCCAACATGGAACCAACTTCAACTTCACCTGCAACTAGCAACGCTATAAGAAGGGCTGAGCAAAAGCGGTAACTTAGCCAAACAACGGTTTGCTAGGAAAGGATGGTTAGAGGCTTGACATGGCAACATGGGACGCATGATATAGCAAGTGGTAGGTAGCGCAACATAGCAATAGAACGAACAACTAGTAAAGCAAAGATAGAAGTGATATCGAGGGTATGGTCATTTTGCCTGCAAGGTTCTCAGAGTTGTCGAAAGCTTGATCCTCGTAAGCATACTCAACAGGATCCTCGTTCACGAACTCATCTCACGGCTCTATCCACAGCAAGAACACAAGCATTGGAACCACAATCAATCACGGGAAAAGCACAAGCAACATGATGCAAAACATGCATGATATGCGAGACATGATATGTAATGCGTATGCGTGCTCCGAAAGAAAAAGGATGAACAAGGCAGTAACTTGGCAAACCAAGTATGCCACTGGAAAGGTGAGATGATTTCGGTCGAAATCGATATAAAGATCACCGGAAACGGATGCATGGTTTGCAAATGGTAAGCAAAACAAGAATGACATAAATCTGCGATTAACAGCAGGATAGCACTTAGAATACATCAAGTAACTATGCTACAACACCGCAACATAGTAAAAAAGCATATGACAGTAATATACAGGAGATGCTTGACAAAAGATGAACACTGAGCTACGGCTAGATCACAATATAACAGGTTCAAACACGCATGGCAAAAGTGCAAAAGATATCAGGTTCACAGACTTGGTGAAATTACTGGACATGGCATAAACAGCATCAGGTAGCAATGTTCCGAGCAAGCAAAACACATGCTACAGGAACTTAACATAGCAAAACAAGGCATGGCATGAATCTACTAGAAACATATAACAAAAGTCCCTTAATGACCATGAGCCAAAAAGGATTAGAAGATATGATGGCACCCATTTAAACATAGCAAGTTTCGCTAACAGGTTTCAGACTTCGCAGAAAACAGAGCATGGCAGTAACAGAAATTATGAGGGCATCTTGGTGAGCTTGATTCACTCACCATGAAGCAATGCATGACAAAACAAGCATACCTACAGTAAGATGGCATGTTTATGAAGCTAACCATTGCAAGAGAAAATACATAGCATGTATGGACAACTACAACAAACTTGGCAAAATTGAATATCATGTTAAGAATCTGCCAGGAATATTGTATAGCAAACGTAGAGCAAGATTAAGACATGCTAGGTCACTCCATAATTGCAAACAGGGGCATAAATGGATAGGGCACAACAATAGCTACAAAACATCCTTACTAAACATGCCCAAAAGAAGCATGGATCTCACTGTAGACACATGGATACATGGCAACAAAATAACAGCAGTAACAGACTTAGCAAAATCCTAAGTCCCTGAAAACAGAAACATCACGAAGCCTAGTTTGCATGCTTGTGCTAGTCACCACATAGATCACAAAAATACTTGGCATAGACCTCTGTAAAGATGGCATGACATAAATCAAAACACCTGTAGAGCTCATGCCCATAAGATGCACACATTAAATGCAACAAAAATAACAAAACACCAAGTTCTATTAACAGACAGCAGTAAACATCATATAGCACTCTTGCACCAGAGATTTGGGCATCAATATGAACTCAAACAAGCATGGCACAATGAAACAAAATGAAGAGCATCTCGTAATGAACATTTCTACATGTCACACGCACGAAACGGAGCAGCATGCACGGAGTTATGATGCGATGAACAGAGCCACTTATTGCAAATATATCGGGACTTGGAGAAAATCACAGAGAGGGGAAAGTCAACCTAGCCCGATCCAGATCTCGATCTGGAGCGGCTCGGGCGAGCGGCGACTCGCCGGAGACGGAGGAGACGGCGGCGGCCGGAGTTGGAGAGGAGGGAGAGGAACTCGGGGGAGACGCGGGGCACGGCGGAGGAGGCCGGAGAGGGGCACCGGAGCGGCTGGCGTCGGGCGCCGGGCGCGCTCGGGCGCGGGCGGTGCCGGCGTTCACTGGAGGCGACGACGGGGTGGCGAGGTCGGCGACCGGGCGGCGGGGGCGGCGGCTGGAGGAGGAGGACGGAGCGGCGGGTGTCGGGCGGAGGCCGGGCTCGGGGGGGCGATCCGGGCCTCAGCGGGCCTGCGGCGTACGGGCGGCGGGGGCGCCACGTGTCGGCCCCTGACTGGTGCGGGCTGCGGCGGCGGGTTCGTCCGGCGCCGGGCGGACGTGTCCGGCGCGCGGAGGGAGCGTGGCTAGGGTTTGGACCCGGATTTCGGAGGGGGAGGTGTTTATATAGGCATAGGGAGCTAGGAGAGTCCAAATGAGGCACGGTTTTCGCCCACACGATCGTGATCGAACGACCGAGAGCATGGATGTGACTTAGATGGGTTATTGGGCTGTTTGGAGGGGGGTTTTGCTGCAACACACAAAAAGACTTTGCGGTTATCCGGTTAACCGTTGGAGCATCAAACGACCTCCAAATGGAACGAAACTTGACAGGTGGTCTACCGGTGGTGTACCAAGGCCACTTGGCAAACCTCGGTCCATTCCGAGAACGTTTGACACCTGCTCATGAAAAGAGACAAGAGGGGTGCGCCGGTGCATGTAGGAGTGTCGGATTGCAAAACGGACAACGGGGAAAATGCTCGGATGCATGAGACGAACACGTATGCAAATGAGATGCACATGACGACATGATATGAGATGCATGACATGAACAAAATGCAAAACGAAAGACAAAACCCGACCATGGAGGGAAAATCATAACACATAGCCGAAAATTGCAAGAGTTGGAGTTACAAATATGGAAAGTTACATCCGCGGTGTTACAACACTCCACCACTACGAGAGGATCTCGCCCCGAGATCTAGGACTGAAAGAACTCCGGATATTCGGAACGGAGGTGGTCCTCGCGTTCCCAGGTGGCTTCTCGGTCGGAATGGTGCGACCACTTCACTTTCAGGAATTTGATTGACTTGTTGCGAGTCTTGCGCTCAGTCTCTTCAAGAATAGCAACGGGGTGCTCATGATAAGACAGATCTTCTTGGAGGTCAATCTCTTCGAAGTTTATGGTGCACTCAAGAGTCTTGAAGCACTTGCGAAGCTGTGACACGTGGAACACATCGTGCACATTCGCGAAGTTGGAGGGAAGCTCAAGTTGATAGGCGAAGTCGCCTCTTTTGCCAATGACCTTGAAAGGACCCACGTATCTAGGGGCAAGCTTCCCTTTGATACCAAAGCGACGAGTGCCTTTCATTGGAGAGACGCGGAGGTAGACATGGTCTCCGATCTCGAAAGCCAAGTCACGGTGCTTGCTATCATAGTAACTCTTCTGGCACGATTGCGCGGCTTTGAGATTTTCACGGATGACTTTACACATTTCTTCAGCCTCTGTGATTAAGTCATTGCCAAGAAGTTGGCGTTCACCAGTTTCTGACCAATTGAGAGGAGTACGGCACTTTCTGCCATAGAGAATCTCGAATGGGGCCTTGCCCGAACTTGCTTGGAAGCTGTTGTTGTAGGAGAATTCGGCATATGGAAGACAATCTTCCCACTTCATGCCAAAGGAAATGACACAAGCCCTGAGCATATCTTCAAGAATTTGATTGACTCGCTCGACTTGGCCACTAGTTTGAGGATGGAAAGCTGTGCTGAAACGAATGTTGGTGCCCATGGCCTTCTAAAAGGAGTCCCAGAACTTAGAAGTGAAGATGCTTCCATGATCTGAAGAAATCAATTGTGGAATGCCGTGCAAAGAGACAATCCTGGAGGTGTATAGCTCTGCCAACTAAGCTGCTGTGATAGATTCTTTGATTGGAAGGAAGTGAGCCACTTTTGGAAGCTTGTCAATGACAACGAAGATAGCATCATTTCCACGCTTGGACTTGGGAAATCCAGTCACGAAGTCCATTTCGATATGATCAAACTTCCATTCTGGGATAGCGAGAGGTTGGAGGAGACCAGCTGGTCGTTGGTGTTCTGCTTTCACCCTTCGACAGACATCACATTCATTCACGAATTGCACGATTTCTCGCTTCATTCGAGTCCACCAATACGATTGCTTGAGGTCATGGTACCTCTTCGTACTTCCAGGATGAATGGAAAGAAGAGAATTGTGCGCCTCGTTCATAATGACTTTCCTTAGATCACCTTTAGGAACCACAATCCGGTCCTCGAAGAATAAAGTGTCTCTGTCATCAGTGCGATAGCACTTGTATTTGGAAAGACCCTTGTCGATACCACGTTTCACCTTCTTCACCATGGTATCCAGGAGTTGTGCCTCACGAATTTGATCTTCCAAAGTAGGAGAGACTATGAGGTTGGCAAGAAGGCCGTGAGGAACAACTTGGAGATTCAGCTTGCGGAAAGCTTCACAAAGATCCGGTTGGAATGGCTTGAGGATTAAGCTGTTACAATAAGCCTTCCTACTCAAAGCATCTGCAATGACATTGGCCTTGCCTGGAGTATATTCAATACTCAGATTGTACTCTTGAATCATCTCGACCCATCGGGTTTGCCTGAGGTTGAGGTTGGGCTGAGTGAAGATGTACTTGAGACTCTTGTGATCGGTGAATATGTCCACTTTTCTTCCCAACAAGAGATGTCTCCATGTTATTAATGCATGGACAACTGCCGCCAACTCAAGATCGTGAGTGGGGTAGCTCTTTTCGTTGGGCTTCAACTGACGAGAGGTATAGGCCACAACTTTCTTCTCTTGCATTAACACAGCACCGAGACCTTGAAGAGAAGCATCACAGAAAACTTCAAATGGCTTGGATTCGTCAGGAGGAGTTAAGACAGGAGCTGTGACGAGTTTCTCTTTGAGAGTGTTGAAAGCAACGTCACACTCAGGAGTCCAGACATACTTCACATGCTTCTGGAGGAGGTTGGAAAGAGGCTTTGCAATCTTAGAGAAATTCTCAACGAATCTTCGGCAATAGCTTGCAAGACCAAGGAAACTGCGGAGCTGCTTGACATTCCGAGGAGGTTCCCAATTCACAATTGCAGACACCTTCTCGGGATTAACAGCGATGCCCTTGGCAGAGATGATATGACCAAGGTAAAGAACTTCATCAAGCCAAAACTCACATTTGGAAAACTTCGCATAGAATTGATACTCTCTGACCTTGTCGAGCACCAATCGCAAATGTTTGGCATGATCCTTCTTATTCTTGGAGAAGACCAAGATATCATCGAGATACACCAGGACAAATTCATTGGTATAGGGGTTGAAGATGAAATTCATCATCCGAGGGAATGTTGGAGGAGCATTGACAAGGCCGAAAGACATGACAGTATATTCATAAGAACCAAAGCTTGTTCTGAATGCTGTCTTGGGAATATCTTCTTCACGAATGCGAATCTGATGATAACCCATACTGTTGAGGATATAGACCTTAGAGTCACCCGCCAGGAGGGGCCGGGTTACTCGTATGGTCGTTGCCAGAAGCCCGGAGCCAAGCTTGAAGACGATGGGCCAGAGATGGGCGAAGACCCGGATACGGCTTGAAGCCCATAGTTACAATCATTATTATGGTAGAACTTGTAGTGTAAGGCAAGTATGATTGAGAGTCCGAGCCGGACACTCTTATGAGCCGGCCGGGACGCTAAGGGCTGTTGGGCGTCAGCCTCCCTATATAAAGGGACGACCCGGCAGCGGTTTAGGACAACAACAATCTCGTCGAGAGCCGGGCATAGCAGTTTAGCTCCCTGGTGATTGTAACCCTAATCAATACCACACCAAACTGGACGTAGGCTTCTACCTTCACCGTAAGGGGCCGAACCAGTATAAACCCTCGTGTTCCTTGTCCCACATAACCCCTTCAAGCTTTCTAGTTGCGATGGCTCCACGACTAAGTCCTAGCTCGAGGACATCTGCCGTGACAATTCCACGACAGTTGGCGCCCACCGTGGGGCCAGCGCACGGTGGATTTGAGTTCTTGAAGGGCAGCTTCGAAGGGCTCAAGGGATACGCTGTGGGCCGGATGACCAAGAGTCGTCGCGGCAAGCTCTACATCGACGATGCAAACTGGGGCCCCGACGCCGGCTCAATTGAGTACGGGTACCGGGTCCCCTTCGGCGGAATCCATGTCTTCATTGGCAAGATTGGTGAACCGGGACCTGAGCCGGATCTCTGCGTCGATCTCATCAAAACGGCTTAGCGCGCACGACCCGCCCGGGCCCGGCCTGCCTTAAAGCACACTTTTGTGGGATGCATCCACGGAGGGCCCTCTGATCCAGCTGGGTCTGGTGATGAGACGGCCGCCGGCTCTGACGGCGAGTCGGCCACCGATGAGTCAAACTCGTTGTACCAACTTCAGGATGACAGGCTCATGGGTTGTTCCGATGGTGACAGCATTCCGGACCTATTTGAGCCGCCAAGTCAGGTTGGAGTTTTTATGGCTGGTGCGCAGCCTGTTCAGAACCCTGCTGCTGGAGCGGGAACCCCGGTGCCTTCGCCGGCTCAGGTGCTAATGGATCTCACGGAGAAGATGACGGCCCTGTTAACCGCCACGGTTGACCCAGCGGATCAAGCTCAGCATGATGCGGAGGTGGCACAGTTAAAATTGGATCTGATAAAAGCTAAAGAGGATCTTGCAGCAGAAGGGATCAGGCTGGCTGCAGAGCGGGCGGCTCTCGATGCCCAGACTCAGCTGATTCAGGCGCAGTCCTTCCAACTCACGATGGATCAGAACGCGGCCAATGAGGTCATGAGAAGAAGGCATCAAAAGGCCCAATCTCGACTCCCACCGGTTTACGATCCACGCAACCTCTTCAACACGCCAGGTGCAGGGTCTAGTAACCCGCCAGGGGTCATAGCGCCCGGGTCTGGACCCCTTATTCAGCCACGAGTGATGGGGCCTCCCCAGGTGCCCCCTGCCCCGCCTCAGTATGTGCCAATACCCCCGGGTCATTATAATAACCCGCTGGAGAACATGGTCGCTGCGGCAGCACGGCTGGCGGCTCTCCCAGTTGACGGCGACTCTCCGACGGCTATTGAAACCCGCCGGGTCAGGGAACTCCTTCAGACAGCACTGGCGCAGCAAGAGGCATACTCCTACAGCCGGGACAGGATCCACTCGACCCCTCGTCCAGGCCAGAGCCCGAGTTACAGCCGGCACATGGTCTCAGCAACCGGCTCAAGTAACGTCCGACGCCATGACCCGCCCCCTGGCCATGGCCCGGCTTATAATGGAGCCTTTTACGCAGCAGACCAGGACAAAGCGCGCCAAGAGGCGGAGCAAGTGCCTCAATTGACGGCTTACCAGACCCCCCCGGCTTATCCGACGACTTCCGTTGATGTGGGTATCCCTACCAGGACCGGGGGTGTCCCTTGTTTGGTGCCAGCTATCCGTAATGAACGTCTACCTAAGGACTTCAAGGGCCCTAGGAAGGTGCCTAACTACACAGCTGACTTGCAACCCGCAGCCTGGATCGAGAGTTATGAGATGGCTATGGAGCTGCTGGAGGTCAGTGAGGCGGCCATGGCCAAGTATTTCACCATGATGTTAGATGGAACTGCCCGCACTTGGTTGAAAGGGCTACCACCGAATTCCATTGGGTCTTGGGCTGAGCTGAAAGCCCGGTTCATCCAAAACTTCAAAGATACCTGTAGGCAGTCTATGTCAATTGTGGATTTGACTAACTGTAAGCAGCAGGAGGGTGAGTCCACGACACATTGGGTTCGCCGGGTTAAGGAAATCATACATTCATCAGACAAATGGATGCCGGCTCAGCAGTTTTAATGCTGGAGCAGAATTGTCGTTTTGTGCCCCTGAAGATGAAACTCGGGCGGCTTAAGCGTGACTGCACTGATATGGGTACGCTAATGGCAGCTCTTGTCAAGTACGCCGATTCTGATGGTACCAAGGATCCCCCTTCAGATGATGAAAGGACAGGGAAGGGAAAGAAGAACGGCAACGGCAAGGGTCCTCAGTTTAACCCGGGGAACCAAGGAGGAGGCAAGCGCAAGGCAGATGGCAGCCTAGAGTTTGTGGCCAACACCAGCGCGCAAGGCAATAACCAGCGACGCAAGGGGAGGCCCCCTCCCCGAGACGGCGGGTCAGGACCTCACTGGAGCAGCTGTTGAATGAGCCTTGTCCGAGGCACAGCTCTAGAGAGAAGCCAGCGACTCATCTATGGAAGGATTGTGCAATCATGAAGGCCTTTAAAAACTACAATGGCCCGGGCGGCGGCTCAGGTGCCGGCGGCTCAGGCGCCGGCGGCTTTCATGGCCCGGGGGGCGGCTCAAATTCTGGTCCTCAGAGTGGTCAAGGGGGCTTTAATCAACAGTCTGGCCAGGGTCATCAACAGCAGCAGGGGGGTTATCAGACCAATCCAAAGCAGCTTAGCGGTGGACAGTATCATGTGTTTACCACTAGTTTGTGCAAGCGAGATCAGAAGCTTCACAAGAGGGCTGTGAATGCGGTTGAGCCGGCGGTCCCACGCTACTTGCGGTGGTCTGAGCAGCCTATAGTGTGGAGTAGGGAGGATCACCCTCCCCGGGTGGATAACCCGGGCCACTTGGCCTTAGTGGTGGCTCCTCAAGTGGGAGGATATAAGTTCACAAAGGTGCTCATGGATGGAGGCAGCAGCATCAACATCCTCTATTATGAGACCTTTCGCCGTATGGGGTTGGTTGATAAGAACCTCAGCCAGTCAAACACCATCTTCCATGGTGTAGTACCTGGTAAGTCGGCTTATCCAGTTGGCAAGATCGAATTGGAAGTGGCCTTTGGTGATGAGAACAACTACAGGGTGGAGAAATTGACCTTTGAGGTGGTCAAGATAAGAAGTCCATACCATGCTATATTTGGACGGCCGGCTTACGCCAAGTTCATGGCACGGCCGTGTTATGTGTACTTACAGCTCAAGATGCCGGGTCACAATGGGACTATTACGGTTCACGGCAGCCGGAAAGTGGCTCTGGAGTGTGAGGAAGGCGACGCGGCTTATGCAGAATCTGTGTGTGCTACAGAGGAGTTGAAGTTTTACAAAGACAATGTTGACCCAACAGATATGACCTCTCTGAAAAAGCCAACCACAGAACAAGAGCCGGCAATGAAATTTAAGTCAGCTGATGAGACTAAACTTGTTGATTTTGTTCCAGGTGACTCATCTCAGCAGTTTAGCATCAGTGCAAATCTGGATCCAAAATAGGAAAGCGCGCTCATCGAGTTCATCCGTGAGAATAGGGACATCTTCGCGTGGAAACCTTCTGACATGCCAGGTGTACCTAGAGAACTCGCTGAGCATACTCTCAATGTTGATCCGAAATTTAAGCCGGTCAGACAGTTCCTTCGGCGGTTTAATGAGGAAAGGCGGAAAGCTATTGGTGAAGAAGTAGCCCGGCTCTTGGCGGCCGGGTTTATCGTTGAAGTTTTTCACCCAGAGTGGTTGGCTAACCCGGTGCTCGTACTCAAGAAGAACGGCACCTGGCGGATGTGTGTGGACTACACGGACTTGAACAAGGCGTGTCCGGCTGATCCTTTTGCCCTCCCCCGTATTGATCAAATCATTGATGCTACGGCAGGTTGTGCACGTTTAAGTTTCTTGGATGCTTATTCTGGTTATCATCAGATCAAGATGGCAGTTAAGGACCAGGAGAAGACGGCGTTCATCACTCCCTTTGGAGCCTTCTGCTATGTGTCTATGCCCTTTGGACTCAAGTGTGCACAGGCGACTTACCAGCGTTGTGTACAGAACTGTCTTCATAAACAGATCGGGCGCAATGTTCACGCTTACGTGGACGATATTGTGGTTAAATCCATCAAAGAGGAAACCCTGATAGATGATTTAAGGGAAACCTTTGATAATCTCCGGGTCTATAAGATGATGCTTAACCCGGCCAAGTGTGTCTTTGGTGTTCCTGCAGGCAAACTCTTGGGCTTCTTGGTTTCTGACAGAGGCATTGAGGCTAACCCGGAGAAGATCAAGGCCATCACCTCCCTGGCTAAGCCGGCGTGTATAAATGACGTTCAGCGCTTGGCGGGTCGCATCGCTGCTTTAAGCCGGTTTATAAGCCGTTTGGGTGAGAAGGCCATGCCCTTATATCAGTTGATGAAGAAAACTGATAACTTTGTCTGGAATGATGCAGCTAATACCGCCTTTGAGGATTTGAAGAAGCAGCTGGCAGAGCCCCCAGTCCTTGCTGCTCCGGTTGATAAGGAGCCCTTACTACTGTATGTGGCGGCAAACGCACGAGCCGTCAGTGTGGCTATTGTGGTGGAGCGCAAGGAGGAGGGTAAGGAGCATCCGGTTCAGCGGCCGGTTTATTATGTCAGCGAAGTGCTCATTGAGTCCAGGCAGCGGTACCCGCATTGGCAGAAGCTTGTGTATGGTGTGTTCATGGCAAGCCGGAAACTTAAGCATTATTTTCAGGGTCATCCCATCACTGTGGTCAGCTCTGCCCCCCTTGGTGATATCATTCAAAACAGAGAGGCCACAGGGAGAATTGCTAAGTGGGCTATAGAGCTTGGACCTCATGGTCTCAAATATGTGCCACGCACTGCTGTTAAATCTCAGGCCTTGGTGGATTTCATCAATGATTGGACAGAGTCACAAGTGCCCGAGCAAAAGCCGGATAACACATATTGGACTATTCACTTCGATGGGTCCAGGCAGTTGGAGGGCTCGGGGGCTGGCGTTGTATTGGCTTCCCCTAAAGGTGACAAGTTCCATTATGTGCTACAGTTGATGTTTCCTTGCACTAACAATGCGGCTGAGTACGAGGCCTTGCTCCACGGTCTTCGGATGGCTAAGGAGATGAGCTTGAGCCGGGTAAGGTGCTTCGGTGACTCAGACTTGGTGGCTCAACAAGTATCAGGCAAGTGGGACTCTAAAGACCCTCTCATGGCGGCTTATCGCCGCGAAGTTGATGCCATTGCTGGGCACTTTCAGGGCTACCAAGTAGAGCACATTGATCGCAGGAAGAACGAGGCGGCTGATGCTCTAAGCCGGCTAGGCTCTCAGCGAAAGCCGGTGCCGCCTAACACTTTCCTGGACGTCCTGTATAACCCTTCGGTTAAGTTGCCTACAGAGGAAGACTTGGCTGTCCCTGACCCGGAGGCACGACTGGTGGCGGCTCTTCATGTCATACCAGACTGGACAATGCCATATCTGGCTTATATGACCCGGGGCGAGTTGCCTGAGGATGAAACTTTGGCCAGGCAAATAACCCGGCGGGCTAAGTCAATGATTGTTATCGATGGCGAGTTGCATCATCGCAGTGTCACGGGAGCATTTCAGCGTTGTGTCTCCCCTGAGGAAGGTCAAGAGATCTTGCGTGAGATCCATGAAGGGGATTGTGGCCATCATGCCGGCTCAAAGTCCCTTGTGGCCAAGGCTTTCCGTCATGGTTTTTATTGGTTGACGGCTCATGCTGATGCAGAGGACTTGGTCAGTAAATGTGATGGTTGCCAGAGGTTCTCACGACGGGCTCACGTGCCGGCTCAGGAGCTGAGGATGATCCCAATCACTTGGCCCTTTGCGGTCTGGGGGCTTGATATGGTTGGGCCTTTTAAAAGGTCCAAGGATAAGAAGACCCACCTCTTGGTGGCAGTGGACAAATTCACAAAGTGGGTGGAAGCTGAGCCAGTTAGCAAGTGCGATGCAGCCACGGCGGTTCAATTTATGAAAAAGGTGATTTTCCGCTTTGGCTTTCCGCACAGCATTATAACTGACAATGGCACCAATCTCTCCAAGGGCGCCATGGAAGAGTTTTGTCAACGAGAGCATATCCGACTTGATGTTTCCTCAGTGGCTCATCCTCAATCCAATGGTCAAGCTGAGAGAGCTAATCAGGAGATTCTGAAGGGCATCAAGCCCCGGCTTTTGGTCCCTTTGCAACGGACGCCGGGTTGTTGGGTGGAGGAGTTGCCCTCCGTGTTATGGAGCATCAACACTACTCCTAACAGGTCTACAGGCTTCACGCCTTTCTTCATGGTTTATGGAGCAGAAGCAGTCCTCCCCAGTGACATCCGTCACGACTCACCTCGCGTGGCGGCTTATGTTGAGACGGATAATGAACAGGCGCGCCAAGATGCTCTTGACTTGTTGGACGAACAGCGTGATGTGGCAGCAGCCCGTTCAGCGATTTACCAACAAGACCTGCGCCGTTATCATAGCCGCCGGGTCAAATCCCGGGTCTTCCAGGAAGGCGACCTTGTGCTCCGACTCATCCAGGATCAAACAGATGCACACAAGTTATCCCCACCTTGGGAAGGGCCCTTTGTGGTCAGCAAGAACTTGCACAACGGGTCATATTACCTCATTGACATTCGGGAGCACAAAGATTCACGTAAGTCGGAGGAAGAGACCCGTCGGCCGTGGAACATAGCTCAGCTTCGGCCTTACTACACTTGAGCCACCGGCTCTCGTGGTGTACATATTTCTCTCAGCCATGTATATATTATGATAAGCAATAAAGCAGGACCTCTGTCCTTTTTTCTCCTCCAAATATGCACGTGTTGTTTTACATGATGACTTAAAGGAGGATCCGGCTTATGATCGTATTCGAATCTAGCCGTAAGCGGTAAAGTCACTTGGGGGCTTCCTGTTCAAACATGGGTCGTATTCGAACCAAAGAGAACATAGCTGTCGATACCCATTTGATTGGCAAAGTGCCGAGCTCATTGGGAGGTTACCTTTGGTCATATTTGAATCATAGTTTAACCCCTCTGAGAACCGACGTGGATCGTATTCGAATCAGCGTCGTTAAACAATTCTTAAAATCACTTGGGGGCTTCCTGTTCAAACATGGGTCGTATTCGAACCAAAGAGAACATAGCTGTCGGTACCCTCTTGATTGGCATCGCCACACCCACTGGGGGCTATATGATCGTATCCGAATCTTGGCTTAACCCCTTTGGGCCGGGTCTCTGGTCGTATTCGAACCGGAAGCCCCTAAAGTTCCTCTGCTTTATCACAAGTTTACTCTGATTATGTCAAGGTGTGTACGGCCGGGTCTCACTTTACCGGCTTAACTTTGGTTTACAGTGTTCGTTGAACGCTATGGGTGTCATTACGACAGGTAAATCGGAATTAAGATACCAACCTTGTTACCCGGGTTATCTAAACCGGAAGTATGCTTACAGGCCGCTAAGTGTATTATTACGGCTGTGTTAAGGATATAATTGAGGACCAGTCTTTTTTGATTCATATTCCGGGTTATCTATCCAAAACACCTGACTCTCAGGGCGGTAAGCCGCCTCGAGACTTGTGATTTGCCTTTCTATGCAGGACACTTAAAGGCACACCTTTGAAGTTGAGAAACACAAAGGGACGGTTATGACCCGGAGAAACATCAAAAGAGACAACTTTAAAGGACTTTTTGCATTCAATACGTGCACGATGGCACGGCAGAGATGAACTGTTGCACCTACTCTATTACAAAAACTCATCAAGTCTAACAAGGTGGAACATTGTTTGATAAACCGCCAGCCAAATTATGATGCCCGCTGAGTTGAAGTCCCCGGCTCATTCCTATCTTCTCCTCCGGCTGATCCCAAGACCTCGAAGGTTGATGACTTCCAGTCGATGCCGCTGAGAGCTTCGAATTGGGCTTCTTCGTCAATTAACCCGGCCGGGTCAATCTCCGGGGCGAAAGTGTGCTGCCGAGCCGGCGGGATCAGGTTGAGAGCTTCATAGCGAGGGGTTGGAATCCTCTGATTCTCCGCATCATAACCCGGCTGGTACTTGGTCAGGTCTGTGTCGTTCCCGATAAGAGTGGCCACTGGGCGTACCGCCTTCACGCAGGCTGCGAAATCCTTCTGGTCGAAAGCTGAGCCGTCTTCCTTCAGGCTTGGATAACCCAGGGCGATGTCTGCCGGGTCTAGCTCCGGCAGGAATGCCTTGGCCCGGCTCAGCGCGGCGATTGCTCCGGCTCTCGCAGAGGCCCGTCGCAGCTCTTGGATCCGCTGAGGCAGAACGGCGAGCCGGCGCAGGACTTCGGCCAGATGAGTCGGCACCTCGTTGGATAGGGCCACCACAGCTAAGGCACGCTGTGACCCGGTGTAGAGTTGCTCCACCAGGGTATACACGGCCTTTAGCTTGGTGACCACGCTCTGGTTGAGGTTGGCACTTCTGGGACCTGTTTAACAGAATCAGGTAAGTCGGCGGCAAGGATGAGTCATTCTAACATTGGTGAAAGCCGGTGAGGCGACTTACCGAAGATGGCGGCCACCATTTGGGAAACCTGGCGCTTTAGGCCGGAGAGCTCGGCGGTTTTCTCAGAGAGCGCCTTCTCCGCCTGTTCCGCCCGGGTCACCAGTGCGGCCTTCTCTTCGGCCCAGGCTTTTCTCTCAGCATCAAACTCGGTCTTCAACTTCTCTTGAGTGGCGATGCTGGATACAAACTTGGCGTTTGCCTTCCGGGTCTCCATCTCCTGCATCTTCAGCCGGCTCTTGAGATCCGCAAGGTCCGCCTCTAGCTTCTTGCCCACAGCCTGTATAAATTTCCGGGTTATTAACAGTCATTATATAAGTCCCAAGCGTTTTCCAAGCAAAGACACTTGGCACTTGGGGGCTAATGCATATTGAACGTATCTATCTACATACTGCCGGCTTAATTGAGTAAGCCGGAACCTAAGTCTACAACATATTCAAATCATAAGTCGTCGACTTGGGGGCTAGCATGGCAAAGGTAACTATGCAGTAAGTAAGAAGGTGGCAGAAGGATACCTCAGATTTTTGCTGGATCTGGTTTACCATGGCGACCTCGGCGTCCCGGCTCTTGTGTACTTGGCTGATGTAGCCAGAGACGAGCTCTCCAATGCTCAGGTTGCTGTAGTTGGAGAGGTCCAGATTCGCCTGGTGGGGCTGCAGTAACTCCCCCTTAGCGGAGCACTTGGCCAATACGGTCGGTCTCCCCGGCTCAACATACTCCGTCCGGGTAATTACCACGTCCGGGTCGTCTGCTGGTGGAGCTGAGCCGGAGGCCTCCGGGTTAACCGAAGCTTCGGTCGTTGCCTTGGTAGTTGGGGCGGTGGCTTCAGGTGCCGTGTCCATTGGAGTGGCGGCTTCGGGGGCGGAGGCAGCTGGCGGTTCTTGGACTGTCACCGCCGGCTCAGGCAAATCCGGCACTCCGGCCGACTTGGTTTTCTTCACCCTCTTGGTGAGCTTTGCTTGGGCACTGAAAGAACAACAAAGGTTAGTACAAAGCATATGAGTAAAGATCAGAACAACATGAGATGATTGTTGTTACCCGGGCGCGGTCTTGAAAGCCGGCAGATTTGACTGCATGGAGTCACCCGAAGAGGGGGAGGTCTCCTGATAATTGGAGTCAGAAGAGTTGAGTGGCTGACGGATAACACCCGCCAACGGGTGAAAAGGGTACAAGTGGGAAATAACCTCAGTTCGGCGCTTCCTTGTTGCGTTGGGTAACCCGGCGGAGAGGTCGGTGTCCTTGTTGGTCCGGGTATGACGCCGGCTTTCGTGAACCTGTCGCTTCAAAAGAAATTGAGGGTCTTGATGAGCTAAAGGATGTGAAAAGCTTACTTTCCGGGTTACCCTTCGGACTTTCAGCTGTGGCAAGGGCTCCGAGTCGGAGGAAAGTGACATTACCTCTTCAACCACCGGGTTACTGGCGCCGGTGTCATCCTATCAATGAGCAAGTGTTGATAAGGCGGACAGCAACAAACAACAAATACAGCAAGAATTTAAAGGCTTAAGGGTTACCTCTGACTCAGAGTTGTCGCTTAATTGCATCAGCTCCGAAGCAGTAGGTCTGCTTCCTTTTTTGCGAGGGGTGGCTTTCTTCGCCTTCCTGGCCTTCTTGGCCGCCTCATGGTCATACTTGACCCGCCAGAACTTATCATCAGCCTGAAAAATACAAGGATGAATTCTTAAAGCGGTTCAGATGAAGGTTATAGGCAGAAGAAGATAAAAAGTTAAAGTCAGCGGCTTACCGCTGGGGCCGGATTGGTCTTGCAGAAGGGGGCTAACCCGGTCCTTCCGCAGTCTGCTAGGCTCTCGTTTAAAAGAGCCTTGGTCTCTGCCTCTGCAACGTCTTCTGGAAGATCGTTGCGGCTGTGTCTCTGTGGGTCATCCTTTCGCCCTGTGTACTCAAACATTAAGCCGGGGCGGCGGCTCAATGGGATCACCCGCCATGAGATCCAGACCCGGACCAGGTCGATTCCGTTCAGACCGTTGCCCAGGAGGGCCTTGATTTTGTTGATAGTAGGAAGCAGAGGCTAGCGCTCCGCTGGAGTAAGCTTGTCCGACAGTGGGTGAGTCGGCTCTAGACGTGTTGGGCGAAAGCCGGGCAGCGGGCTTTCGTCAGCCGGGGATGTATCTTGGCAGTAGAACCAAGTCATGTTCCAATCCTTTGGGTGGCTCGGCGGCTCTGCGTAAGGGAAGAGACAGTCCCTACGCCGCTGGATGGAGATGCCACCTAACTCCAGACTTGGCCCATTGGCACACTCATTCTGACGGTTTAAGTAAAACAGCTCTCTGAAGAGCAGCAGACTCGGCTCTTCTCCAAGGTAAACCTCGCAGAAGACTTGGAAATTGCAGATGTTGGATACAGAGTTGGGTCCTATATCTTGAGGCCACAAGTCGAAGAAGTTGAGCACGTCCCTGAAAAACTTTGAGCCGGGCGGTGCGAAGCCCTGGCTCATATGATCTGCGAAGATCACTACCTCCCCGTCCCTTGGCTGTGGTCTCTCTTCTGACGGGTCAGGGGCATGGTAGGACATGATTTCCTTCTTAGGTAAGTATCCGGACTTAACAAAATTGGCTAGGGTCTCGTTGGTGACGTTGGACCTCATCCAGTTGCAAGTGATGGGAGCCTTGGGAGGCATGGTGAAAGTTGGTGGTCTATGACAAAAAGGAAAATGTCCGGGTTAATTATAAGCCGGAGATCTACAGTTCAAAACTAAGGTGGGACTTATGAAGGGGACTAATGAGATATACTCAGGTACAGTGGGTCATTTAAGCCGCAGGGGCATTCAGATTAAGTTGGTTATCTACGGCCTTACTACAGTTAAGCTGGAGGAATTTACGAAGCATGGTTTTCTTTAAACCGGAGGATTCTACAGCGCGTGGTTTCTTTAAACCCGGAATCGTAAGCCGCCAAGATTCAATGGTTGCAGTTTTTACTAAGTGTGGTAAAACAGGTTTCACGTACTGCAGTAACTTTTTTGGATCAAAATGGTCGGTCCAAAGAAAATTTTCTAGACCTAAAATACGGGCACAGGGGGTGTTCTTGAGCTTGAACGAAGCATTCATGCAGAAGAAAGAGATCTACGGGCGTTTGAAATGAGTCCTAAACAACTGCCGCACTAGTTCTATGCAAGGCTAAAGATCAAACAAGGGCAGCGACTAGGAGAACTACCGAAGCTTGTGGCAATGGCGAAGAACACGGACGAACCCTACTGCAGATCTACTCTATGGGGTGGTGAGAACATACCGGAGCTGAAGAGGTGTGGGAGTCGCCGCCGTTTATCTGGTCCGAGTCAGGGTGATGCAGCGGCCAAGGTTGACGAAGACCGGAGGCGAGACGACGGCGGCAGAGTGCGAGCTCAGTGAGAAAGGCAGCGGCACGAGGAGGAAGAAGGGAGCGTGAGAAGAGCCCGTCGGGCCGGCCTATTTATAAGGCAAGGTCATAAGTGGGCGCGAGATTCAAGGAGACCATGGCGTGATTATCTCCCCCCCCACGACGCCTCGATTTTCGGAATGGCAGTAAAAGCAGAGATCCGTTGCGGATCTGGTGGAGTAAAAAACGGGCTTAATGGAAGATGACGTCACGGCGGATTATCCGGAGTCCAGAGGATGACGTCACGCCGGGTTATGGCCTGCACATGAATGGTAAGCCGGAGATTTTTTCTGTCAGAAGAGTTGAAGATTGACATGAGCCGGGTCAAATCAATCTGGGCCCTAATGTGTAGGATATAGACCTTAGAGTCACCCGCCAGGAGGGGCCGGGTTACTCGTATGGTCATTGCCAGAAGCCCGGAGCCAAGCTTGAAGACGATGGGCCAGAGATGGGCGAAGACCCGGATACGGCTTGAAGCCCATAGTTACAATCATTATTATGGTAGAACTTGTAGTGTAAGGCAAGTATGATTGAGAGTCCGAGCCGGACACTCTTATGAGCCGGCCGGGACTCTAAGGGCTGCTGGGCGTCAGCCTCCCTATATAAAGGGACGACCCGGCAGCGGTTTAGGACAACAACAATCTCGTCCGGGCATAGCAGTTTAGCTCCCTGGTGATCGTAACCCTAATCAATACCACCCCAAACTGGACGTAGGCTTTTACCTTCACCGTAAGGGGCCGAACCAGTATAAACCCTCGTGTTCCTTGTCCCACATAACCCCTTCAAGCTTTCTAGTTGCGATGGCTCCACGACTAAGTCCTAGCTCGAGGACATCTGCCGTGACAATTCCACGACACATACGAAGGTCAAGCTTGGAGAAGACTTTAGCACCTTTAAGTTGCTCGAATAGCTCATTGATGTTGGGAAGTGGATACTTGTTCTTAATTGTCTTCTTGTTCAATGGACGGTAGTCGACACAAAGTCGGTCCGTGCCATCCTTCTTCTGGACAAAAAGAACTCCACAGCCCCATGGAGATGAACTCGGTCTGATCAAACCCAGACGCTCTTGTTCATCGAGCTGTTTCTTCAATCTTTCAGCTCCTTGGGTCCAAGTTTGTAAGGATGCTTGCAAACGGGTTCCGTGCCAGGCTCAAGATCGATAACGAACTCAACTGGCCGGTGAGGAGGCATACCCGAAAGCTCTTCTGGAAAGACATCTTGGTACTCACAAACGACTGGAATCTGAGAAATAGCATCCAACTCGCCCTTCTCATTGAGAGAAAACAACCGAATGGTTTCATCATGAGCGGCATAGATAATCACTTCCTCAGAAGAGTGTGTCAATTGAATTTCCCTGGCAGCACAATCAAGTTGAGCCTTGTGCTTAGAAAGCCAGTCCATCCCGAGAATTAGATCAATATCCGAGTCACCAAGAACAATTGGAGAAGACGGAAATTTATAGTTTCCCATCTTGATGGAAACATCCGGAACCACCAAACTAGAACTCAAACGTTTACCCTGAGAAATGACATCCATGGGTTTACCCAAATGTGTACAAGTGAATTCATGCTTGGCAAAAAACGGTCTTGACATGAAACAAAGCGAAGCACCAGTATCAAATAAGACTTTTGCAGGAATATCATTAACTGAGAGATTACCCATTATCACATCAGTAGATTCCTCCGCTTGAGCTGCATTCATCATGTTCACCTTTGCAGACTTGGGATTATGCTTGACCACTGCATTGCTGGAAGATCTCACAGGAGGAGGAGGCGGAAGGCGCCTTTGGTTGAAGCGTTTGTTAGCATAGTGACCTTTCTGCTGACACTTGTTGCAAGTCACCTCTGAGAGTGGATGATGATAAGGAGCATTCGACTTTGGAGCTTGATTCTGAGACTTGTTCTAATAGCCAGGGTTGGGTGGGTGGGAAGATCCATGGCCACTTTTGCTCTTCTGCTGGAAAGGCTGACGAAACAGAGGAGGAGGAGGCAACCAGAACTTCTATTGCTTAGCAGCCACTTTTGAGGAAGAAGAAGACTGAACTGCGTCCCTGACTCTCTTCTTAGAAGCCTCACACTTGAGCTGAGCAGCCTCTTGCTTCAGTGCCATATTGTAGAAATCATCATACTTGGTCGGCTCAAAAAGCACGAGAGGTAATTGCAGATCTTCTCAGAGGCCACATCTGAATTGATAGATCATGCTCTTTTCATCAGGAATGTCTTGCTTATCGAAGCGAGCGAGTTTCTGAAACTGGGTATTGTATTGATACACGGACATGCTGCCTTGCTTGAGATTGCGGAACTCCTCATGCTTACTCTCAACAACACTTCGTGGAATGTGGTGAGCTTTGAAGTCTCGGCGGAAATCATCCCAGGTAATCACACGACCTCCTCTGGAATCTTTGTATTGTTGATACCACTCGGCAGCTTGATCCTTGAGTTGAAAAGAAGCGAATTTGACAAAGTCCTTAGGCCTGACATTGCTACATTCAAAATGCTTGTTGATGTCCACGAGCCAATCATTGGCGTCTGTGGCCTCGGCACAGCAACTGAAAGACTTCGGCTGATTAGCGAGGAACTAGTTGAGGGTAGCGAAGTGAGGCTGATTGTTGCCTTGGCCTTGATTTCCTTGATTACCTTGCCCTAGGGTGCGTTCTTGCAAGAGTTGCAAAATCATCCGAGCATTGGCGTTGGTGGCTGCCATGATAGCTTGCCATGCCTCCGGAGGCGGAGGTGGTGGCGGAGGGTTCGCCTGACTCCCCTCATTGCGTTCCGGATTCTGACGCGTTGGCGGAGCCATCCTGAAGAGGGTGACATCCGTTAGCATCTTGATAGACAGATAGGCAAATTGAATCAATTGATAGAAATTGCAACATATAGTCTTCACAATAAACATTCGAATGAGGATGAACGAATGAATTCCATAGTAAATCATCACACTTCCATTAAGGTGAGAAGCCACTTGATAAGAGATTGATGAATAAAATAAAAAGGTACGACTGGAACAAATAGTGGTAAGGATTACCCAATCACAAACCAAATATCTGCGGGAAGAAATGCTAAGAGCTACTTGAATCCCACCTATAAACTCACGAAACTTTCTGGTTATGCAATCTGGTGTTGGGGATACAGGGGACACAAAATATATCACCCAAACTAGCAATCCCTAGATCCAGCTGTATCCATCCGTCAACACATAACCAAGAAACCTTCGGAAATCGTGTACCTCAACCTTCGAAAAGCATCCGTTATATGAGTTATGGCAATACTCCCGAACTCCCGCCCCAGTACTGGGTGGCGTCGAGGTGATCTCACCAAAAACTGCATAAAAGAGATTTTCGATGTCGGCGAAACTCAGGTATTCCAGAACTGCAACGATAAAATTGTGACGACAACACCTCGGAGCTCAACTCCCCGGGACACTGCCACAACCCCTAAATGTCAGGAGGCACCAAGAACAATGTTCTCGTCACAAAACCATCGGAACGATTCTAAGATACCCGCGTGATCCAAAATTTTTTTTAGTGAAATTTGAGGAGAGAATAGTCAAAACTTCTACGTCAGGAGGCCTCACCAGAGCGACGAAGGGACTGAGGAGTAAAAAGAATCCTACTCTCCGATATATATAATCCTAAGACTCAAAACATTTTTGTTCTAGACTCAACAACGCCAGCAATTCGATCAAGCAGGGGGCTCCTAAGTCGGGGATGGCTCTGATTACCAACTTGTAACGCCCACGATGCGGCTATATCTCCCACGTGTCGAGGCATGACTTAGAGGCATAACCGCATTGTGGTTTTGTCACAAGAAGGGTCATCTTCACACAATCCCATGTAATGAACAAGAATGGGATAACAAGAGTTGGCTTACAATCACCACTTCACACAATACATAAACTAATTCATACATCATCCAAAATCCACACATAGACCGACTACGGTCAAATCCAAATGAAATTAAGATAACCCCAAATGCTAGATCCCTGATCGTCCCAACTGGGCTCCACTACTGATCATCAGCAAAAGAAACATAGTAACAACCACGTTCATCGTCGAACTCCCACTTGAGCTCGGTTGCGTCACCTGTACTGGCATCGTCGGCACCTGCAACTGTTTTGGTAGAATCTGTGAGTCACGAGGACTCAGCAATCTCACACCCGCGAGACCAAGACTATTTAAGCTTATAGGAAAGGATGGTGTAATGAGGTGGAGCTGCAGCAGGCACTAAGCAT
Source organism: Triticum aestivum (assembly GCF_018294505.1). NCBI lineage: Eukaryota > Viridiplantae > Streptophyta > Magnoliopsida > Poales > Poaceae > Triticum > Triticum aestivum. Next base: position 181,037,135 of record NC_057796.1, read on the forward strand.
ATATGGTGGCTAACATACGCAAATGAGAGCGAGAAGAGAAGCAACGCAACGGTCGCGAAGCTAGAAATGATCAAGAAGTGATCCTGAAACTACTTACGTTCATGCATAACTCAAACCGTGTTCACTTCCCGGACTTCGCCGTAAAGAGACCATCACGGCTACACACACGGTTGATGTATTTTAATTAAGTCAAGTGACAAGTTCTCTACAACCGGACATTAACAAATTCCCATCTGCCTCATAACCGTGGGCACGGCTTTCGAAAGATAATACCCTGCAGGGGTGTCTCAACTTAGCCCATTATTAGCTCTCATGGTCAACGAAGGATAAACCTTCTCCCGGGAGGACCCGATCAGTCTCGGAATCCCGGATTACAAGACATTTCGACAATGGTAAAACAAGTCCAGCAAAGCCGCCTGATGCGCTGACAAATCCTGATAGGAGCTACAGATATCTCGTTCTCAGGGCACACCGGATAAGTCAAGCTACGAGTAAAACCAGGCCTCGAGTTTCCCCGAGGTGGCCCCGCAGGCTGCTTGGTTTGGACCAACACTCGAAGGAGCACTGGCCCGGGGGGGTTAAATAAAGATGACCCTCGGGCTCGCGAAAATCCAAGGGAAAAGGCTTAGGTGGCAAATGGTAAAACCAAGGTTGGGCCTTGCTGGAGGAGTTTTATTCAAGGCGAACTGTCAAGGGGGTTCCATAAATCACCCAACCTCGTAAGGAACGCAAAACTCAAGGAACATAATACCGGTATGACGGAAACTAGGGCGGCAAGAGTGGAACAAAACACCAGGCATAAGGCCGAGCCTTCCACCCTTTACCAAATATATATATGCATTAATTAAATAAGAGATATTATGATATTCCAAAATATCCATGTTCCAACATGGAACCAACTTCAACTTCACCTGCAACTAGCAACGCTATAAGAAGGGCTGAGCAAAAGCGGTAACTTAGCCAAACAATGGTTTGCTAGGAAAGGATGGTTAGAGGCTTGACATGGCAACATGGGAGGCATGATATAGCATGTGGTAGGTAGCGCAGCATAGCAATAGAACGAACAACTAGCAAAGCGAAGATAGAAGTGATATCGAGGGTATGGTCATCTTGCCTGCAAGGTTCTCAGAGTTGTCGAAAGCTTGATCCTCGTAAGCGTACTCAACAGACTCCTCGTTCACGAACTCGTCTCCCGGCTCTACCCACAGGAAGAACACAAATAATGGAACCACAATCAATCACGGGAAAAGCACAAGCAACATGATGCAAAACATGCATGATATGTGAGACATGATATGCAATGCGTATGCGTGCTCCGGAAGAAAAAGGATGAACAAGGCAGTAACTTGGCAAACCAAGTATGCCACTGGAAAGGTGAGATGATTTCGGTCGAAATCGATATAAAGATCACCGGAAACGGATGCATGGTTTGCAAATGGCAAGCAAAATAAGAATGACATAAATCTGCAATTAATAGCAGGATAGCACTTAGAATACATCAAGTAACTATGCTACAGCACTCCAACATAGCAACAAAGCATATGACAGTAATATACAGGAGATGCTTGACAAAAGATGAACACTGAACTACGGCTAGATCACAACATAACAGGTTCAAACACGCATGGAAAAAGTGCAAAAGATATCAGGTTCACAGACACTGAAATTACTGGACATGGCATAAACAGCATCAGGTAGCAATGTTCCGAGTAAGCAAAACACATGCTACAGGAACTTAACATAGCAAAACAAGGCATGGCATGAATCTACTAAAAACATAGAACAAAAGTCCCTTACTGAACATGAGCCAAAAAGGATCAGAAGATATGATGGCACCCATGTAAACATAGCAAGTTTCGCTAACAGGTTTCAGACTTGGCAGAAAACATAGCATGGCAGTAACAGAAATTATGAGGGCATCTTGGTGAGCTTGATTCACTCACCACAAAGTAATGCATGACAAAACAAGCATACCTACAGCAAGATAACATGTTTATAAAGCTAACCATGGCAAGAGGAAATACATAGCATGTATGGAGCAACTACAACAACCTTGGCAAAATTGAATATCATGTTAAGAATCTGCCAGCAATATTTTATAGCAAAAGTAGAGCAAGCTTAAGACATGCTAGGTCACTCCATAATTGCAACCAGGGCATGGATGGATAGAGCACAACCATATCTACAAAAAATCCTTACTGAACATGCCCAAAAGAAGCATGGATCTCACTGTAGACACATGGATACATGGCAACAAAATAACAGCAGTAACAGACTTGGCAAAATCCTAAGTCCCTGAAAACAGAAACATCACGAAGCCTAGTTTGCATGCTTGTGCTAGTCACCACATAGATCACACAAATACATGGCACAGACCTCTGTACATATGGAATGACATAGATCAAAACACCTATAGAGCTCATGCCCATAAGATGCACACATTAAATGCAACAAAAATAACAAAACACCAAGTTCTGTTAACAGACAGCAGTAAACATCATATAGCACTCTTGCACTAGAGATTTGGGCATCAAGATGAACTCAAACGAGCATGGCACAATGGAACAAAATGAAGAGCATCTCGTAGTGAACATTCCGACATATCACATGCACGAAACAGAGTAGTATGCACGGAGTTATGATGCGATAAACAGAGCCACTTATTGCAAATATATCGGGACTTGGAGAAAATCGGAGAGAGGGGAAAGTCAACCTAGGCCGATCAAAATCTCGATCTGGAGCGGCTCGGGCGCGCGGCTACTCGCCGGAGACGGAGGAGACGGCGGCGGCCGGAGTTGGAGTGGAGGGAGAGGAGCTCGGGGGAGACGCGGGGCACGGCGGAGGAGGCCGGAGAGGGGCACTGGAGCGGCGGGCGTCGGGCGCCGGGCGCCGGGCGCGCTCGGGCGCGGGCGGCGCTGGCGTT